>NC_054553.1:7289617-7433120 GCF_017654505.1 Polyodon spathula
CCATTGTAACTATGATCACATGCCTCTATTCATCCTATTGCATTGCTATTGTAGGGTCACATAAAGCATTGCATTCTGTGTTGAAGATCATTTGGTAAGGATTAAGGTGCATTTTAGTCAAGGGTGACAAGAGGTTTCATATTTGCATAAGGAAATGTACCTCTTGTACACAGGTAGTTAGAACATACTTAAGTCTTAGCTACAGTACACCCTATTGGTTTTACAGTTGTGTATATGGGCAGTGTGGCTGTAGCTAGTTCTCAAAGGTGTACAAGGCTGTCAGGCTTGACTGGTGTATGACTGCATGAACCAGCTTGGGAACGCACTGTCATGTTAATAATTTGCACCTAAACTTGTCCCTGTTTTGCATTGTGTTATTTTGACGCTCACTTTAGGCTGAACTGTTAAAGAGGTGGGGCTCAATAAATAGGACATAACGGAAAAGGAACAGATAGATCGGGCTGTACTGCAGGTTTGAAAGAGGCAGCCAATCTGCATTTGTAACCTGTTCATAATAAGGGAGAGTTACGAGTTCAGCCTTACCAAGAATCTGAGTAGGAGAATCCTTCTGGTATCTTCTTTAATACCTCCACACCACAGTATGAAATCTGTGACACAGTTTGAAAATGCTTGGGATACTGCTTCTTCTGGGTGGAAGACACAAGCAGGTCAGCCAAGGTTAGCCAAGGGGTTATAGTGTGTAAACAGATTCCTGTTAAAGCACTAATCCATAGACAGAGAGAACCTGCCATTGCTTGGTCCCATCTCTCTTGGGATATGTAAAGAGAAAGACATGGCCAAGAAGAGAAGTCTGTTGCCTTGTTTCCATAGGGGGCAGACTGCTTCAGGACAGACTCTATTGAGGTCAGGTGGAATCACAAGGGACCGGAATTCTGATTCCGCATCCTTCTGCTCTCAACGCGCCTTCAGAGGAAATGATGGTATCACAGTGACACGGGTGAAACGGCTTTGTTTCCTACCTTACACCATTACTATGGGTTCTATTTAAGGGCATGTATTTTTTTTTAAAAGGTTTTTAATAAAACTAGGTGCACAACAGCTTAGTTGCAGCAATTCCTTGCTACCTTTATACTGTTTAATGGTTTTGTTTATCATAGCCAGAGAAGGTCCTGTGAGTATGGTTCCAGTGTTACAGGTAATAGCACCCAATCTGAAATGTACACTTGTGTTCAATACACATGGTGTGGGAACCTATATCTTTGACACAGGAAGTGAATGGAGAGAATATACAAAAGTGTTACATGTGTGGCTTCACTTAGTCAAAGTCAAACTAAATTCTGGAAAAAAAAACTGTGAACAGCAGAACAAAGAAGGAGAATGAAGAAAAGTGATTTTTTTTTTTTAATTTGTAAATCGTACCAAGTCCCTCTCAGACAATCAAAATAACTGGTTTCTAAACACAAATGTCATCTCATGCACAGAAAACAAAATTCTACACATACAACATGACAAGCAATTCATTAAAAAAGTCAATACTGTAAAAAATGTTTTTGATAGTAAACCTGCTCTTCATGATTTATAACAAGTTCAAACATACAGTTCAGCCTGCATCTCATAGTAACATGAGTCTTTTTGGGCTCACTTTGGATGTCAGAACCCAATAAGACAATTTCATCCCTGTACCTAAATGAGCCATGGCTATAACATTTACCTTGAAAGTTCCTTCATCCAAGGACAAGATGTCTCTCTTAGCCCATTCACTTACCAAAAGATCTTCAGTGCAAGGCAATGGTTCTGTACTGAGAGACAATGGTTGCTGCTTCAATAGCATGATCTAGTGGTACAATGGTACCACAGTGGTATTTTTCTGACACACTAATTATCCCAATGATGTGAACAAATGCACACTGCTAAACAATGAAATACAGCAATACAATATCATCAGCACTGGGTCACGTTTGTTACCAATGGTCTGTTTTTGGTTCTGCTGACGTAACACACATTATATTCCATTGGTAACTTTTCTGATAGGCTAACCAGAGACTGCACCTGAATCCAACAATGGGACAACAGGAACAGCAACACTACCATCTTCTGGTGAGAAGTGGTCATTACAGAAATGCATTATACTAGTTTTTGAATATTGGTTTAGGTAATGAATTTGGACAGATTTTATTCCCACTTATGGGCTGTGAAATCAGCATTAATATTAAACTGTTTCTATTATGAAAGTGGTACAATGTTATGTATGAACATACCAGTATGTACCTACATAAAATGTTTATATAATATTTATGTTAATATAAGTTTAGAAATAAACAGATAGGTACTGTATAATTATAAAAAGAAAAATTATGTTCACACATGATAATACCAATATTTGTGAATATAGGTGTAATTATATAGTTCAGTGTTCTGGGCTATTTTCATAAATTTATATCACAAGGAAACACACTCTGTAATTGCAGAACAGGTGCCTTAAGATGTAACATATTGCATACAAGAGGGCCCTGTGGGATCACAGACAACCCAAGCAGACGGTGTACATATGTATTCCTACAAAGCACTGTACTGAAATCAATATATAGCCATAGTAAATACACAATTAATTAATTTTAAACTACCGTGTATAATATATTATTAAGAATACCAGTTAGCAAGGTTTAAGAGGAATTGCTACTATCAGTACAAATTTTTCATCATGGCAATTTAGTATAAAACAAAACAAACATGCAATTCAATACACTCCAAGCTACTGTCTTGGAGTATTGATACTGGTGAGGGTATAATTTAAGCTTCCCTTTGCATAGTAGTTATAGTGTGAGCTTAACTGGACACATGTGAGCCTAATAGATACACCACACACCATTTGTACAAGTAACTTAGAATTAAGGCTCACCAGAAAACCCAGAACGACTCAAAATGCTATGCAATGGGAGTCCTTTACAAAAACCATCAGAATGTAGCTCCTCCATGATCCACAAGGTGGAGTTCTAGGCTACATTTTAGTTTACAGTAGTGTTTGAGGTTCATTTTAGTGTAGAGCGGTGCTTGAGGTTCATTTTATATTATATGTACTCTTCAAATGATACATTATTCTCCTACCTTTTAATTCCTAAGTAGGACTTTATATCGCCTATATAAAGGACGCTTCCGTTGAAAGCCTTCACTGGCGTGTACAGGCTGTATCAATACTTTTTAAACATACTCTATGTTAAATCATAATATTTCACATAATCTGTATAATTCTCTGCCATACAATACTTCAACCATCTAAAGATTTTTTACTCCTTCTTGTTGTAAAGTATTGAATTATAACAATTATATTTTTTTCAACAAAAGAACCCAATTAGAAACCATTTTGAAAAATGTAAAAAAAAAGTATCTTGACCCAGGACAGGGAATTCTTCCTTATTAGCATCCTGATTAATTCTTTTCTATATGTTCTGCAAAGCTGAGCGCCGAGGGGGGGGCTGTGTTCACAGTTGGTGATGCATTATTGTAGAATCAGTCATTAAGTGTAGGCTTTGGAGCAGATCCACTTAGACCTGAGTGACTGCTTTCTATAACATCAGGGAAGCCATGGCTCTTGAAATTGGCCACAAAAGTTTCAGTAACTCCCACAGACCAGTGAAAGGCAATGAGGAGGGGCAGGGCCATTGCCAGCAGTGTAGACTCACCCACTGGGAATCTTTTCAACTGGGGCTCCAGGCTTCTATCCTGAATCAGGCCTTTTCAGGAGACATATTCTTTTCTTTGGGATTCAGGTCCTTTCAAAGCCAATTGATTTTTATTTTCCATACACTAAAGAGAATTAGAGACCTTTTATTCCTAAGTAGCCATCCATTTGACATGGGGACTACCCCAGGCTCAAAGCAGCAGAGCTTGGAAAGGATACAGCTGTGAATAGCAGAGGCTGGGGAGGCAGGGATAGAAAGGACCCCATGAAGGAATTTCAAAGCTGGTATCACCTGCTACCAAATAAGGTGAAATGTTTACTAATTAGTTAGCGCGGCTGCGTCCTGCTCTCCTGAACTGAGCCTCTGCTAAGAATAAAAGAAAAGTTACCAAAGACTCACGCTCTGTCTGAGCTACATTTGAACTGAGGCATAGGCCGAGCTACTGAGCCCTGGAGTACACATCTGCTGACTGCTAGTTCACTTCCCAAGGGTTCCAGGCAACTGAGAGAGGCATACTTTACAGGACATGACTGTGACTCACCAGGGAAAGCACATTTAGCATTACGTTTGTTAATTAAGTGACACTTCCAAAAATAAATAAATAAATAAATAAATAAATAAACCTTTAAAGTTGCAAATAATGCTACACTACGATGAACACTTGTGATTGAAGGGGGGGGGGGGGGGGGGGGGGGGGGGGGGGACACACCACGTGCCATAGTTCAAAGGTTTGACCTAGATATGATCATACTAGTGACTTTCGTGTGTACGCATGCACACACACAGACACACACACGTGAGCGTACACACGGACACATAGTTTACATGAAAACCAAATTAAATGTATATATAAAATCACAGAAAATTTGTCTTTTATTTTATTATTATTTTTTTTAACAATGGAATTGAACTAGCAACCATTGTGTAATCAATGATGCACAACTGTTTGTTGCAGGTTTTTTTTTTTTTTTAATTTTAAGTCCCCCTTTCCACCTGGCAATATCCCTCAGGACCATGGCTCTTCATTACTCATATCAAAAGCACAGTGGTTTTGTTTTCTTTGTTTTGTTTTGTTTTTTGCGAGATCCGCATTTCCTGCACACTGCTGTGGGAAAGGCAAGATTTAGCAAACAGACCTCCAGCACCTTTGAAGTAGTACCCTGACTTGACTAAATATACCACTTCCTTTGTTTAGCCTTTCCTAAAATACACCGCCCCTGACATCAGCAATGTTCTTTCCGAGTTCCTTTTTTTCTTAAATTCAACTCCGCTTTTCCTGCCCCGTCAAGAGAAGATACTCCCTATGGTGGCCAACAACATTGGGAATTGACATGTCTAACTGGAAAAGGAGACTCTTAATGTTTAACTAACAGAACTGTTCATATTCTGCAACCCAAAATGAACTCCAGGGGTGTGTTGAGTAATTGGATCATATGAGTATCCTTTATGATATTTATTTTCACGTACAAAAAATTTACAAGTAAATTACTGGTAACACATACATTTTCCATGCAAAAAAATAATGTCTTGATTCAGCTCCTTATTATATTTTCTATGGTAGTCAGTCTTGAATGTAATGTTAAAACTGTACAATGCACTAGTAAGACCTCATCTTGAATATTGTGTGCAGTTCTGGTCACCTTGCTATAAAAAAGATATTGCTGCTCTAGAAAGAGTGCAAAGAAGAGCGACCAGAATTATTCCGGGCTTAAAAGGCATGTCATATGCAGACAGGCTAAAAGAATCGAATCTGTTCAGTCTTGAACAAAGAAGACTACGTGGCGACCTAATTCAAGCATTCAAAATTCTAAAAGGTATTGACAGTGTCGACCCAAGGGACTTTTTCAGCCTGAAAAAAGAAACAAGGACCAGGGGTCACAAACGGAGATTAGACAAAGGGGCATTCAGAACAGAAAATAGGAGGCACTTTTTTACACAGAGAATTGTGAGGGTCTGGAATCATCTCCCCAGTAATGTTATTGAAGCTGACACCCTGGGATCCTTCAAGAAGCTGCTTGATGAGATTCTGGGATCAATAAGCTACTAACAACCAAACGAGCAAGATGGGCCGAATGACCTCCTCTCGTTTGTAAACTTTCTTATGTTCTTATGTTCTTATGAATACACCAGCTCTGATTAGTTAGGTTACCACAATCTAACCACCAGCTAGCTCTACACAATCAATTACTAATTTCCAAATAGTTCTTAATAAAGTGGCACGTGGTAATGTAGTAATATGACCAGTAGGTAGAGTATTGACATTCAAGCCATCAGCAAAGGTAAGGCTATATTTGTAGAAACAGTACAGCCGCACAGAGCGTCCTGGATTTCAATACAATCTGTGCACATACTCTGCTCATAAGCTCATCTTTTACAGGCGTATCTGTGGACACAGTTACACCAATACAGGGGAGACTGGGGGAAAGTGAGAATCGGAAAAGCTTTGAAGCTGCTTTAGCAGAAGCCTGAGGAATTTCACAGAAAGACATTGGTGTGTATCTGTGACAAGAAGGGAGACTCCCTGTGTAAACCCTCCCCAAAGCAACCATTAAAAAGGACTAGGTCGAAACATTTGTCTAACAGGCTAGGACATTTTGAATTGCTCACTTGATAAGGCCACATTACACTGTATAACTATGTAATAACTATATAACTAAACTATATAACACTGTATAACTAAATAATTATTTGAAAACCAGCATAATATGAATTTAGGTTTTCATTAAATATTGTTTTATAAATTGTTACAAACTCAAAGCCCTGTAAATTAATTCAGTTTTTTTTTTTTAGTGCACTTCTGCAGCATTATAATATGCTATGATATTTGACATGCTTCATGGCGTGTTATTGCACCTACAACACATTACAGTATGTATTAACATGCTCCTATCTCTTTGGCTTGCCTGCATACATGTCCTTATTTCATTTGTTTGTTGTATGGTTTTATTAAGCCTATAACTGTTAACTTAAAAAGGTTCTCCATGGAAACCATGACTCCGTAGAATAACATTGAATTTAGTCATTCTGTAATGGAAGTAAAATCCTTATATTGAGAGGACCACTGTACTCGGGGTTGTGTGAGAGCATTTATCCCTGAGCTCAGCAGCGAAACAAACAAGAGCAGGAAGCTTCCGGTCGTCAAGCCTGCTTGAGAAACAGCGCAGGCGATTAAAAAAAGATTGATTCCAGGAAACAAGTGCATGTAGACGCAGGGAGCCTGGGGACCCAGGAAAGAATGCCAGCGAAGAGCTGAAAGGGAAAAAAAAAAATCTGTGAATGCAGCTCCATCCCTCTGTACGTGTGTGACGTGCCGTAATCAGAAACCTCACTCTCCTGAATCCTACCCTGCGTCAGGCACAGCTGCAAGTACATCTCCATCCCCCACTCCTCCATCTCCACAGACATACACTTCAATAATAATAATATCTTCATATCCTCTCCCAGTGGCAGACACTATATGTTAGTTGAAAATGATTCTTTTCTATTGTTTTTTCTCTTTTCTGTTGTTTTTGCTTGGATGGGATTTCCCATATTGGACAGTTCAAAGTTTGCGCTTCATCAGTCTCTTCAGAAGGCTGTACTAAACTGCTGTTTACCAGCAGTATAAAACACTTTCATGAGTATGAAAGCTTATTTCATTCATTAAAAAAAAAAAAAAAAATTCTTTAAACAACATGAGTCAAACCTTTTTGAATATGTCTCAATAATACAATCTGAATAAAAGCTTTCTTAGTTCTGTAGACAAATGTTTTGCCATTCTGTCCTAGCATGTATCAGCTGACATTGATATACAATGAAACTTGAACTAACCAGCCACCAAAAAAACAGCATTACCTTAAAATTGGGGATTAAACAATAATTCACAAATAGTGCAAGCAGTACATAGTACACTCTTCTAGTAAGTTAGATACATAAATAAGTAACTTGGAGAATAGTTATTTGTTCTCAGGCAGTGGAGTACAGAGCGCTTGGAAAAAACATGGCTAATTTGCATAGAACCCAATCTCCTACACTTATCAACTGAGGATTGTACTTTCCAAACTGCAGAATTATGCTCATCTACAGGTAACTTACAAAACCAAATGAACAATAAAAACAACAACAAACATTATTTTGCCCCTCCCCCCCCTCCCCAAAAAAAGCCCCCCAGGAGTCTGTCTCCATATCCCCTGCTCTCTGTCATTGTGCCCCCAGGACTGAGCAGGCCGCTCAGCTGTGGTTGTTCAAAATTACAGTGCTCACTGCAGCACGGGCCAGGATAAATATTTAAAGTGAGGAAGTAAGAAATCTGATTCTCCTCTTGTTCTCCAAGGGACATGCTCCCCTAGACTGAGGCAGCCCCATATAATGAAGACAGCAATATAATGCTACTCAAATTTGACCATACATAGTAAAATAATGTGCCAATCTGCAGCACTCTTTGTACAATAGTTTTGAAAAAAGATGTAGTAATTAACAGCAATTCTTTTATCAAATTACTTTGGTTTTAGTCATTTTCATGTAGTTATAATGGTGTGTGTATGATATTAAGAAATGCTTAGTAATGTTTGGACATTTCAATCTTTAACAATTCTGAAGAAAAACTTTTTTTTTATCTTAAGATATATATTGCAACATGAAAAAGTAATAATAATCATAATTTTAATAATAATAGTAATAATAACGCTTTGGGATCCAGCCTTTAATTAACTGAAAATTTAAAAAGGTCCAAGGTTACCTCAAATGCGTCTCGTTTAACTTGGATAAGGCTCCTACTGTACCATTAAAGCATGTGACTAATGCAGTCAGAATGTGGCAAAGTTAGGATCTTGCTCCCCACGTCAGACATCATTTTCTCTTGTTGAAGAGGCAAAACATGAAATAAACTGAGTCACATTAACCTGTTTTTGTTTTGTTTTCATGTTGCTGCTAGCCAAGTTTGTCCCACTTTTACATCACATTGTTCTAGGTTTGATCCTTTTTTGTATATAACCTGACCTTCAGATATCTGGTCTCATTATGCTAACTGTTTTTGTAGACATGTGAAATGTTTTTGGACAAATATACCTCACTGTAGCCCCTCCCTTTTAAAATAGATTTGCTACAATAATCCACACACACACACACACACACACACACACACACACACACACACACACACACACACACACACACACACACACATACTGCAATAATGAAATCTCTGACCTAGCTCCCCCTTAACCGAGATCATTCAGAGCATCCGACTGATTTGTTGTGCTCAGCAATTTGTAACATCACTGAAAAATGCAAGGAATGCAGCTGCATTTCCTGCCCCCCCCCCCCCCCCCCCCCCACACACACACACACACACATAGTTTTCTACACAGACACTCATGTCCAACACACTGTTTATGAATTCAGAACCCTATTGAAACTCATGGAATGCTGTTCCTTCAGAAGCAAACATGTCTCAGCCACAGAAACACTAGAACAAAGCAGAAAATATGACCCCAATGAAAAATGTTATTTGTGAGGACATCACGGTGCCTGTAATAAACACCTTACCTGAACACTTTAACACTTTATACAGTCTAAGTACAAATACGGTATCTGCAGTATATGTAACAGAACTGAATTTTCTCATCTCTAAAGTGACATGAAATAGAAACACACAAACATACATACATACACATACATTACAAACATAAACTGCCAGGTCACTTGATTAGGAGCTTTCTACACAATTGAGTTTGGCATTGTCTTGGTGTGGGGCATGTCCTCCTAGAATACCCTGATCATCTTGATTGCTTTGGTAGTCCACACAAGTGCCATAGTTTACTCAAGCATAGATGCTGTTTATGTTTCACCAGCAGGGGGCACTGTGGCAAGGTAAGGAGGTTAGCCCCAGGGGTTAGTGTCCTTCACTGGGGATGGGGGTGAGGGGCTCAGTTTATGCTGGTGCAAGCCAAGAGCAGAGAGACAGGGAAGCTGGGTGAGCGATATAAACGATGGCTGCCCGAGACTGACAGCTAATCAATAACAGAGAGGCAATACATATCGTCTAGCAGCTCTTCACATCCATAACTCCTGACCCTGCAATCCATTCCCAGCACTGCTTCCTGCTAATCTCCTTTTACAGCCCCTAATGGAAGAGCCCATTAGCCTTCTAAGTAGCAGATAAGCTGTGCTCCTGCCTCGCAGCACTGAGCTCTGATTGTATTAGACAGGATCCCACACCACCACTGCCGCCGCCTGCCCGCCCAGCACACAGGACTGAGGAGGGAAATTAAAGGCGAACCTCTGGAAACACAACATTAAATCACTATTGGCCCAGCAACTGGGTCTTCCATACTTGACAATTAAGTGACTATCCCCAGATAGGGAGTCCTGTTACAAACACATGGACTACAAAACAAGACTTAAACCAGATTCTGTCAAGTCAAGCTGCCCCCCTCCTCTCTCTGGGGATGCATCTGTAGGATGGGGCTATAGTGGAGGTGTGTTTCAAATAGAGAACCGTTCATCCAATTGTGTTGAAACATGGGACATTTCTTAGAACAAGGTATTGAGAATATACAGAGAATATACAGATGTCTTTACCTAGTAATCATATCACACTTTTATCTAAGATAGTTTGTCATAGAGCTTTACTGTTTTTTTTTTTGTATTACTACATTATTATAAATATTAGAACTTGGTTATGACATTCTTTACACTTATTGAGAGCGACAACATGAACATTCTAGCAAAACCACTATTAATATTATTATTATTATTATGTGCAATAGTACAAATTTATGCAACATTAACATATGCAATTAAACTGCTGTGAAAGTTAAGATAATTGGACAACAGTGCTAGTGTTAGACTGATGTGTAACTGCAATATTAACTAGAATTCTCCCTATGGATTGTCCATTTTCTAAGCTATATAATAGTTTAATTTTAGTTATTACTATAATAGTTATTTAGCTGGTATGTTGGCACACTCGTAGTTTGCAATACTTTTCTCCACTTTATACTTTATACTATTTCATTGTCAATCCTTTCACCTTACCTCTCTGATATTTTGTTTGCTTCTTTATGATACTCTTGCCATGTTTTTGCTTTGCTTTACTGCAATCCGCAGTGCTTTTACCAGGGTGTACTGGCTTGCTGCAAGGAAAGTAGCACAGCTCTTTCTGCTGGGCTTGCTGACTGCTCCAGCTTATGGAAAGCAGTATATTGTTCGTAGTATATTCAACATGTGCATTTTAAAAGGCGAGTTACTCTCATTAGATGGCTGTCTGTTTTCCCAAAGGGTTGCATTGTCTTTGTAATGAAACCTCTGCTTTAGGAGAACAAGGGAATGCACTTCACGCAAGAGGTTGCCACTCCCCTACACATCCCTCTGAAAAGACTTTTCACTTTGTCAAGTAGCTGTGCTTCTTCAATCCACAACCTCTCAGCCCCTGACTATAGCTGCTACACATTCCCCTTATCAAAATGCATATCCCTTACCATGGGAATTTTGCAGTTTTCCCATGGTTATAAAATGGATTTATCACAGTTTACCATGGTTTGCCATTTTTTAAAACATGCTTTACTATACCTTTCTGTGCTGTACAATGCTTATTTATGTATTAATGTGCTTTCACTGGCTTTATTACACTTTGCTATGCTTTTGATGTCAAAACCTTGACCTGTATAGAATTCAAACCAATCCTCATGTACTATACATGCAACATTTAAAAAAGAAAACCTCACTGGCAGTAAATGGATCACCGCAGGGGCTGAACTGCGATTGTGAAACAGATTACACATTACAAACACCTGCATGCATTTAAAAATGACGATTGTCTATTCAAGGATACCTGTATTTTATTTTAAGTGAAGAAAACCTTTGGCCGTTCTGCATTCCTTTATTTATCTGAGTACCAGTTGGAAGGTATATTATTCAGATAGTATACAATTTTACATAATAGACAGGGGTCTATTTCAATTATCTAAACAACTTGCTAAACAAATTTCTAATATCGTTTTCCTAAAACTCTCCCTGTCCCTAAACAAATGGGGGAATACTATTGCTAATTACATTTTCCTAAACTATTCACAAAGGTCTGTTTTATTGTATTTTCTGACTTTAATAAGAGGGTCAATACGTGAGGGGAAACCACTGCAGGATAAAACCAAATTTGTAAAGCTAAGAGGCAGTTACAGATGACTGCAATAGGCAGGCTGCTGTTTATACTGATGGTTTATGGAGAGATCCAAGGCCAATTGAAATTGAAACTTCCATGTCCAGATGATAGATCTATACCAGATATTACAGTATTGCAGTGTTGATTCCTGGCAAACATGTGCGATTGTCTGTGGCTGAAGTGGAAAACACAGGAAGGAGCCGCGGTGGCTGCAGGCAGGGTGGGACTGGCAGCCAGGGAGGTCAAGGTGCTTCCTCTTGGCTCTGAGGGAGCTTCCCTTCGCTGCTCCCGCCACCAGCCACAGCGCTCCTCAAAATAACCCACAGCACCTCTCTCTCTCTTTCTCTCTCTCTTTAGCTCCGTGCTGAGAGCCCTTGGGTTAGGTTCTTCTCAATGTGGCTTATAGTTGTTGTTCTAAAATAGTTTTTCACATTTCATATTTTTACAGTACATTATCATTTAAATAGTACCATTTGTTCATGTTCAAACAAAAAGATCTGCCCTGTAGATGTTTACTACATATATTTATATTGTATAACAAACATTAAATTGTTTCCATTATTGTTCAGAATCCCTGGGCAGCAGTGGAGTACATTTGCTTCAAATTTCATTTCAATTGCTTTTTTTAATGGTGCATGCTAGCATTCTGAATGGTTGTTTTGAGTTAGGCTTGTTATCATGGCAGGCAGAGTTGAAAGTTCACATTGTCACATGATCTGAATGGAATGAGAAGGCTGTTTGATCCTGGCACTTATACAGCTCCACATAGACTCATTGAGCTCAAAAGGAGTCTGTTTGCGAATGTTATCGAGCCTTTGAGGTTAAACCTTGCCGTGGGTCAAACACTAAAAAGCTTGTGTAGCTAAAACAGTAATCGATTAAGCTCCCCATCTCAAGACTGGAGCAACATAACCAAAAATGATAAGGGTGTGTTTTTGTTAGTCCTGATGAAGACACTGATATAGTCTTGAAATGTTTGCTTTTTATCTTGCTTAAAAATGGAATAAAAATAAAAGGAAAACATTCCTGGGTGTGCAATTGTTTTTCAAATTAAACCGTATGTGGCAACACAATCTGCACCTCAAAAAGATGGAAGATTGAGTGCCTGAGTCTTCTCTTGCTATGTGTTTTTCTATGACATGTTTTTTTTTTTTTTTTTTTTTTTTTTTTTCTAGGCGGTCTTGGTCAACAAAAATGTTTAATTGTTGCCCAACCTTGAGATTTATTTTCTTCCTCCCTTCAAATCAATGACTTTGATGGATTGCTGTTTAATAATGCTTTTTGAGATGTCTTGTACTATTTCAATTTCCCTATAACTCAAAATATTTTAGGATCTCTTTAAATAGTTTGGTTTATTTCTCTGTGGGCCTGTGCCAAGTCAGTGCCTGAAAGAGAGATTTCCTTTACTGCTTCTTGCTTTAATTGTTTTGAGTAAAGTCTACATATTGTTCTATAATTGGCAGAAAAAATTGTTTTGAGATTTTATTTCCACTACCATCAAAGAGCTGAAAATCAGAATGTGGAACTCAGTAATTTTTTTAACAGACGAAACTTGACTTTGAATTTGATAGTTTTACCAGACATATGATTGGTCTTTTCAACAAGAACATTTAATTCCAAACTACACACTAATTAAAAAACAGGCAAGCAACTGAATATAACAAAAACACTGTGGACTTACTTAATTGATGAATCCTGAGATGTCATTTGTAGAAAAAAAACATTTGGATGAAGAGCTGGTTTTAAAAACCAAACTGCGAATACTCAACCATTTTGCTTTTTCGTGCAATTAAAAAGACAATTTTGTTTTGGTCATCCCTGTTGAAGAAGGTTCAATTTATGCTATGGATGACCTTTACTGATACTTTTGATTCTTATTTTTTCCTCAATTGAAGGTGAGGAAAATAGCTTTTGAATTAAAACAGTCAACAAACATACAGTATGGAAATCGAAAATTAAGCGAGTAGCCACACCTGACCCAAAACCTGCCTGTCAACACACTTGTCAAGATTAAGTCTAATTATGAGTGCCAGAAGCTAGCCGCAAGCTTGCATCATGTAGCCAGTACAAATGCAGTAAAACTTGACAGACAGAGGGTGATTGCAGGTTGAAGACACACAGAATCCCACCCATTTTGAGGATACATGTTAGCCAATAGCAATACAGTAGACCTTGGAAAGCATGAAGTTTGGTAAGCTTTTTTTTTTTACTTTTAAAGAATTACATGTAGGGTTAGCCTCTGCAACCTCTTATGATTAGCTGACGCTGCTGCAGACCAACATGGATCAGAGTATTGCTGTACATTCAGAAATAAAAATATAAAAAGTTGAGATGCACTTACATTGATTGCCAGGTTAACTGTGAATACGACTATTTTTCTTATTGCATGCAAGATACTGAGAGTGCTAGGTACTGTACAAGCAGCAGTAGCCACCTTAGTAGGTAAACAGTGGAAGCTTCAGCAGGTTAGAGACAGGAAACAAGACAACATATTTTCTAAACATTTACTCCAAAATATCTATTTTTTTTAAAAATTAAAAACAAAATAGGAAGCAATTAAAGACTGGGGTGAACCTTATAATATAGAGCCCACTGTTGTATAGCTGTTTCCTTCTCACTACCTGCCTGAAAAGAGCGCTCCTTGAACATTCTGCAGAGATCAGTCATCCTGCACCTGAATGAGGGACAAGTGAAGACAGGAACAGCTGTAGCAGCAGAATGGCTGTGCAAAGACTCTTTGTTAATCAGAGTCAAAGGTTACAGATGGTGTGTTTTTTGTCTTGATCTATAGCTGTGTTCTCTCCTCACACAGTTCCAGGGTTGTGAATGGCGCCCAGCATGATGGACAGACATATTCTGATTGACTGACAAGGTGCATTATGAGAAACTCCCGGGGGGCTTAACCTTGTGTGGAGGGACAAATCCTATTCTAACAAGAGGAGCCTGACGGCTCTTATCTGGCTCTTGGAGAGAACCCTTAGATATAATTTAGAGTAATGTGCTGAGGGGACTGCCTTTCTGTCCCTAATGACTTTAGAAGACCAGGGTCCCTTTCTGTAGCCAGGGTGTGAAAGGTGGGTCGATGGGCGGAAGGGGTCAGACGCTAGGTGGCTTGCCACCACTGCCCTAAACCCTGAGATACGTTCAGGCTTCTTGTGTTTACATCATGTTTTCCAAGGAGCAGGGAGGCTGAAAGGGCCTTTTCTTTCCAGGGGCCGTCACTCTCACTGAGATGTCAAGGCTTGGGTTTCCATGGGAACCACAGCCCTGCTAATACTTTTGGCCTGGGGGACAGACTGCCTATACACCATGTTACCCTACATTAGGAATATCTCTCCATAGTTTGTAATACCTGCCTGTGGCAAAGTGCCCACCCCTGTGTGTATTTTGTATTGTATGTTGTGTGTTAATGTTGGTGTGTAGTCATTGGTACACGGAATATAAACGGGTCTGTGTAACTGTTTAAAATGTATATTTGTATTTAGGCATGAGGATTGCATAGCACTTCACGTCAAGTAAAAAGTAATAATATATGAGCACGGGGAATTGCACTTTATTAATTCAAGTGCAGTTGTACCAAGACTCCAATTGCATGATTGATTAGCAATCGAGTCTCGGTACAGCTGCATAAAAGCAGCATGTTTTCACTCACTCTGGGTTGTGTGTTCGACGAGTGGAGAACGGTATTGGAGACGGAGGTAATATATATAAATAATAATAATAATAATAATAATAATAATAATAATAATAATAATAATAATAATAATAATAGTTAAAAATAGAAGCTCATCGTGTTTTGTCTGTGTAGTCCGTTTTGTTTGTCTTTTTGTTTTGGCGATGAGTGCAGTGTCCTGTGTTTTTGTTTGTTACGCCTTTTTATTTACTGTTCTGTTCTTTCATTTAATGCCAAGCGCAAGCAAGCTCTCAGCTTCCCCAAAACTCCATCTCTTTGTTTCTGGTCTGAAGTCCCCCTCTCCAGCCGTCTTTGTGACACTGCCCTTACAGAAAAGTTCTTCCGTTGGTATACCTTTATAATAGAAATTTACCTTAAGGTACACTAGATGAACCATTACTGCCATCTCAAAGGGTTTAACCCTAAATCCATACAGGGAGGAATACCTGTGCATGCTGTTTCATACCTTAGTGATGCAACTGTCCCGTTACAGAACCTTTAAGCATTCTGAAGATTGGTAGGGATGGATGGCCACTAATAAGGACTTTTCACTTTTTATGGAAAATGCATATAGTTGTAGGCATCATTTGTCAGCTTAAAGCTTGATCATGAAAAAAAGCATTGTAAATGTGATGTGTACTTCTAACAAATGTAACCACATTCCAATTATATGCATGACTTGGAGCTGATAATCCCTAAACACTATAGGGCTTTGATATTTGTATCGATTTTTTATTTATTTTTTATTAGTTTATAAATACTATCATATACTAACTAACTATTAAACAAATGAACGACATTTGTTAACAACAGCATTCTCATAGATTCAACTGCAATGTTTAACTAGAAAACAGAGATCCCAGATTACAGAGAACAGAGCTCCACAGATCAGCACATGATGCTTTATCTCATTCTCTTAGCATCTTCTCTTCTGTACTCCCTTCTTCCACAAGCCATTAGTGTAAACTGGCCTTGATTACTTATTTATGGAGCAAATTGTCTGGAGTTTGTGAGATGAGGAATAAGACAGAGCGAGCCTGTGGCAGAGCACAGCTCTGCTCTTTAGAAATTGGCAAGGATGGGGTTAAATTCCCCTACCTGCCTGGGTTCATTGTGCTCAGGTGGCTGGGGTTGATTAGATGATTAGTTTAATTAACGATCAATCAGCGCCCAGCCACCTGACATAAAAGGAGGCCTCTGCTTCCCATTAAGGAGGAGGGAGCTGAGGAAGCAGGTTGGTGTTTTGAATGTTTTGAATGTTTTGAATGTTTTGAATGTTTTGAATGTTTTGAATGTTTTGAATGTTTTGAATCCAGTGAAGGCATTGCCCAGCCTGGAAACCTTTATTTTTGTGAGTGCATTTTTGCTTTATTTGTGTTTAAATTGCTTTGTTTTGGCCCTTGTGCCCTTTCATTTTTGTTTTTATTTATAAAAAAAGTTATTTTTTTGAACTACAGACTCTCTGGGCCTCTATCCACTCGCCAGCCTGCCACAGAGCCCTAGCTCAGAATGCAGATACCGCTGAACAACTGCAGGCATGGCTCTGTGACACAGACAGACAGACAGACAGAGGCAGGATGGTTCTGTGATAGAGAGACAAGCTGCAGTTAGGTGATCTCCTTACATTGCCTGCAAGGGCATTATGAGCTCCCCGGGCAGGAAGGCTGTGGATTAGATGTCAATGAGCATGGAGAAGCCAAACACCTTACTTTGTCTGTCTCAATTACACTACACTATTTACTTTGAACATAGATAATAACCCTTTAATCATTTTGCTGTTTATCATGGTTTAACAGCATTGTTACAATTGTAATGTTTAGCAAATTACATCAGATTTTATTATAACTTTTTATTAGTCAGCCAACAGTTAATATGCCTGGTGTCCCATAATTCAACAATTGTAGATGATCATGAATACTTGTGTCTCCTGTTTTCTGGTGTGAAATGTCTTTAAGTAAGCCTGATTTATGGGGCACGGTGTAAATTAACTATCAACACAAAACAAACATGTGTTAACGTGTTAGTAAGCTAGTTATTAACAGGAAATAAACTAACAAAGGTTTTCCTCTAAAATAGTGTGACCAAAAAATATTCTCAGGCACGCTGCACCTCTAGCAAAAAAAAAGAAATATGTGAATGGAGGAGTGCTGTATTTCCTGGATCCTATTAATGAACCTACCCAGAGTTCAGTGCTGCTCATACGCCCTGCTTTTAGGATGTGACCTTTAAACACTCAGCAGCCTTCACCCTTCCGCTGCTTAAAATAAGACAGGAGAGTATCACTTGCCCACCTTGACAAGGAGAGATTAGATTACCTCGGAACATTTCCTGATTCCACACCAGTCATCTTAACAAGAGCCAGGACCCTTGGCAATGGGCAGGTATCAAGACAACAACAAAGCGCTGTGGGCTGACCTTTCCAATGTTACAGCAGTACACTGAAGAACTGCTTAATGTCAGGAGCTGTCAACTCCTGCACTGCGAGCCTGCTAGAAAACCCATCTCAGCAGCACATTTAATCTGTGCTGCTCATTCTCAGCATTGCACTGCAGGCAATGCAATCCAGGTACAACATCATGACAGTAGGAGCAATCCGTGCCAGTACTTAATAAACCCTACTTAGTCAAAAATACTCTTAGCAGGGTGATACTTGAAATTTTTGTGCTGTGCCAACTTTGTAAGGCACACGAGTGATTTTACACATTGGTATTAATAACACTGCCAAGTCTGCAAAAAAATGTAGCAGTGAAATGCCAAGCTAACGGAGATAGATAACAGAAAAGGTTGTTTGTTGACATTACAATAGCATCGCCTTGTTTTCAGATTGGGCCATACCTCAGAAGCTAAGCAGGGTTGAACCTGCCAGTTCTAAGAAGAGTTACTGGTAGCTCAAGAGCAGGCACCTTGGAGACAAAATTCAATGAATGATCCTGCATGGTGTCAGTGGGACATTATACTTTGGAAGAGATGTACTTTGAAAGAGATTCCATACTGCAAATAAGGCCTTTCTCCAACATAAGCCACTAAACTCTCCCAGTCTATTTTAAAAGTGTTCACATATCCAACTTCCATTTCTAGGGACTTGTGCAGCAGATCTCTCTTGCACAAACACCTAAGATGAATATATAATTGGGTCCCAATGGTTCACCTAGTAAAGGCACTGACATATAATGCATGGGGCAAGTCATGTCAGTGTAAGCTTGCAGGTTTAAATCCTAGTTGCTGCATATTTCAGATCTTCACCAGGGTACCCGTAAGAAGAGCTGCATATTTTATTCCCACTATTTAGGTAGAAAAACTCATTGCACCTTGCCACAGTACATAACTAAATTATATTAACCAGTCCTTATACAGTAAAATATACTACAGCATATAACAGTTTTCCAAAACTCTTGGACATAGTACGGAAATGTCATTATCTCCATGCTGGGGATGAATAACTCTGACATGCATTTAGTTGAGACAGTCATATGTATTTACATACAGGGCAAGTATGTCACTTACATAGTTATTTTTGTAAGAGGTACTACTGGAAGAACTTTGGCTAGTGTTAGGGGTATTATATAGCTTTTTCACATAAAATGAGAACCACTTGATTTTACCATGCAGTATCCAAACAAGCACTTTGCAGTGAATGCTGACCATCTTGGACACCTTAATGAAATTCTCTGTGATGTTGACTTCGGTATGCTTGCTAGGGAAGATATATTGAACACAGCACAGTGCCATCAGTTTAACTTCTTGGAATTGAGTCGAGTTTTCTGCCACACCTGGAATTAACAAGGTCCAGCTGTACTGTTCCTGAGGAAATATTGTCCTGCAAGTTTCAGATTTTGATGTTTGTTTTCAGCACCCTGCCAAAACACCAGTCACATCCCATTAAAATGTATGATCTGGCAACATTCCCAGCTCTGTCATAAGTGTGAATTAAGGCGCTCTGTCCTAATAAATCGTTCCTACAGCTCACTCTCTGTTTGTGTGTGAGGTGGAATGGGGTAGGGCGCAGAAACAGACAAGCCAGAAAATAATTGTTTTGCACCAATGAAAACTGCAAGCATTTCCATAAACATGCTTTAAAATGTAATCCTTGTCAAAAAGTACTACTGAAATAGATCTTAGTTTTTGCACTTGTACTGTATCTACTGTAGTTACCACTGCCACGCTGGAGTGCAATTAAGCAGGGCACACTAGAACTAATGGGCAGGATCCTACTGAAGTACAAGTGGTACTTCAACTACTTGGATATAACTACCATAAAGTACTGTGGATTTCCACGAAGGAGGATGTTTAATAAAC
This sequence comes from Polyodon spathula, assembly GCF_017654505.1. Classification (NCBI taxonomy): domain Eukaryota; kingdom Metazoa; phylum Chordata; class Actinopteri; order Acipenseriformes; family Polyodontidae; genus Polyodon; species Polyodon spathula. Next base: position 7,309,368 of record NC_054553.1, read on the forward strand.
ACCGAACTACAAGTACTGTCATGATGAATTGTGTTTATATAACAAGCACGTTATGTGGAGAGGAAAGTATGTATAACCCTAAATTAAACAGCTGAACTTGTGGGGTTGTCGTCCTTATATAAAGCTCCACATCTGCTCAGTGACACAGTGTAATTTAGGACTGCATGCTTCAGTCATTCTGTTGTTGAATTGCAAATTAGATCAGTTAAATAATGTATTAATGCTGTAGCGTTGAATTACGAAAAAAAGTTATTCGACAAGATGTCTTTCAAAACATGTATAATAAATGGACACTGGTATAAGAAAATTACTACTTTTGTAATTTAAGCTCTGCTACAGCATGTACGTACTATTTCACCTTTATATTTATATATAAAGAAATACCTCTCCCTATGACTAAAATGTCCAACTGTAACTGATCCCGACAGAGTATCATAGCTTAAGAGAGATCAATCGGGAATGTACGATTTGAAAATTTATATATTTTATTTATGATGTTGCTCTCAAAAAACACCAGTTTAGGGCGCGTTTTTTATATATTAAAATTATATATAAATATAAATATATATAATATATATTATATATAATATATATATATTATATATGTTATATTTAAGACACACTGTGTGACTAACCGTTTCTTTGGCAAAGAAAAAAATAAAACTGCACACACCACATAACACATATATAATATCATATATATATATATATATATATATATATATATATATATATATATATATATATATATATATACACACACACACACACACACACTTTTTCTACAACACACAAATGTCAATTGTACCAAAGCATTACTTACTAGCATATGGGAATTGATACTGGTTTACCTATAGCCTGCAAATAGCACTGGACAGACATTCCTTTTTAAATGGTATGTACCAATAAGCCAATCCACCTTTCATATGGCACCATTCACAGCATAAACCTTTAGACTGAAGAGACCTGGTTTGATATGTTTGCGTTCAACCTAAATATTTTGTTTGTGGAGAAGAAACCTTGTTATTCAGTATTATAACAGCAATGGTAAGACATTGAATTCAACATGATGCACAGTTGTCCTAGTATGGAGCATTTCCATTATCATACCATGACTCCAATCACACCATTAGAACAGATCCATTGCATTGCTTTTGTGGGTGAGATTGTGTTTTTTCATGTTGCAGTAAAACCAGGGTGTAAGGCAACTTGTATGGGAAGCTGTAGTGCTTATCATTTTCTTTTCGTTGAAGTAAAATCTTCAGTGGACATTAAAATGTTGAATTTTTTTTAACCTTAAACATATATATATGTGTGTGCCGGGGGAAGGTGGTGGGGGGGGGGGGGGGTGGGGGGGGGGGGGGGGGGGGGGGGGGGATTAAATGTAATGGCTCTTCAATTCTATTTCACCAAAATCATTACTTTCATTTTGATTTATACTGTGAATCTGTATTTTCTCTGCAAATCTTTGTAAATGTAATTGTGGGTCAGATCCACACTGTTACTCACAAAGCTTTTATGCGAGTAGGTCATTGATGCTCTATTCCTTAGAATTAAAAAAAAATTAACTGTTTATGTTTCACTAGCTCTGGTGTAGTGGTTATGGTTAGAGCTCACAGATTTTTCCTCCACAAATAAAATTGTTAAAAGAAAAGGAATGATCAGCTTTTAGGCAGTCTCAAGGTTATTTATAATAATACTTATAATAGTAAAAATAATAATACAATTTTAAATAATAATTATTATAATCATAATAACAATAATATATTTACATACAAAAATATAATCAACGTAATTCTAACAAAGAGGATTAATTTGCAGATGTATACAGTGTGCATTGTATGTTATATTCACAACCAAGACAAGATAATGCTCAATGTTGCTCTTCCGTTCAAAGCTCTGTGCTCCCAATTCGGCTCCATCTAGAAAACAGGACAGCAGTTAAACCAAGTTCTCCTAACTGTGGCTATTTTTCCAAGTCCTATTTTTGGTCTATTCCTCCAGCATTGTGGCTTATAAAAGACTTCCTTCGTAGCTGACTCTTGGTTAGGCTTTGCAACAGAACAGCATGCTTCCACAGGAATCCCACTTCTGAACAGCAAAGCTCATTAGAGTTCAACAGGAATTTGCCAGGAATCACATGCTAAAGTCTGCAGAAGATAGTGTAGCATATTGTTGCCGAAAACTCCTGAAGAAATATCAGATACATGGTACCTCTTTAAACATTTCCATTGGCCTGTGTATTGTCTCTTCATGCTGAAATAGATGTACCAGAGACAAAACTCAATAATACATAACCTGTATGAACCAGGTCTGTTGGTCCCATTAGGTTCACAGTAAAGAGGTTTTAAATTACCTTTGTGGCCAACCCTAAAGAAATCTGGCACCATATCTTCTCTGGGGACCATTCCTTGAACAAATAACAGCAACAGCGCTGACATTGCTGCTGCTACTGTGAAATCCTTTGCTCTACATTGACTGCGGGCCATTCCGGTCCTCCTCAGGAGTTTTATAAATAAAATGAGTACAAAATGTAACAGTGGTCCTGAAAAGGCCTCTGTAAGATCTAACTTCCATAGAGAAGAGATCAGAGGTCCCCAACAGAAGCTGCTCAATGACCATTGATCCTTCTTTAATGAGAACACTCTCATTCTAAGAACCTCTGGCAGATGGCTCTTCAAGAGTCCCACATTGTTGCAATGCATAATAATTATTCCAAACTTGAGTTGGCTTTGGTTGTCACTTTAGTTCTTTATTAAAATGTTTGTTGAGTTCATTCTCAATCTGGAATATGTTCCTATAGTCCATCTAAACTCCATATGGACAAATAAACATCCACCCCGCTATATCTGGAGGCACCAACATTCAATATGACCTGAGCTAATGAGATCTTCATTCTTCCAACCGCACTGTTATTTAACATTATCTGTATACATACCCTGTATGCTACAAGCAGATATCCTTTGGGTTTCTTTTTTTCTTGTAATTACATAACGTGCAAATTCCCACGCCCCTCCCCCCCAAAGAAAAATGGCAACATTTACAGTATTTTTATAGTTATCGGTCTGTTTTTTTTTTTTTAGATGACTGTTTTTAAGTTTTAGTTTGGTTAGACTAATGTGACCCTATGGTTTGGGAATACTTTGTCTTGCAATGCCATGTTTGGAGGTCATACAGGCTTCTGCAGAGTTTTTGGGAAGGGTGCTGGGCCTGAGGAGGAGGAGATCTTCCGACAAACTGTGTTGGTGTTGCTGCAGCGGCAGCCAGGCCTCTTGGCCTGGTCGTAGCTTCTTTGGCAGAGCTTGAGGCAGCCCTTAGCGGGGAGGTAACAGCAAAGACAAGGCAAAAAGACAGAGAGGAGGCCCATGGTTGTCCAGCGGGAGCAAGCCTGGCCCTGGCTGCAAGAGCAGGGCTGGTCGGCACAGTTGTCCTCATCGTCGCTGGAACAGTGGTAGAAGATTCCCTTAACACAGCAGAGGCAGGTGCCATACTCCACAGCGTTCTCCAGGGAGCAGAGACACCTTTGTTCACAGAGCCAGCAGGATGGAAGGGACCGAGGGGTGCTGCACTCCTCACACTTGCATTTCCCACAGCGCTCACAGATAAAGAGGTGCCGGCTAAGGTCTGGACTGTCCACCACACCTTTCACCAGATCTTCTGGTTTTATTTCACCCTTATGCTGAATCCGGGTAATGACGGGGCCAGAATGAGAAGGGGTCAGGCCAGCCAGCAGTCTCTGTTCAGACGCTGTGCTACTCCAGGAAACTGAACTGATTGTGCTGGATGGGGTTTGGTGGCTGTGATTAGGATGGTGGTGATGGCTTTGGCTACGGTGTAGATCTTGCCGTTCCTGGGTCCACTCAATTTTCTGATGCTGCTGAGAGATGGATGGGTTGGACTGGGTAGTTGATGTTAAGGGCCGGTCCACATAGTTATTATGGGTCCTGATGGAGCGGATCTGGTCGATAGAAAGAACCTGCACCTGCTGCAGGTCCACCAGGTCTGGCTCCATCATCAGTCAGCTGTTGAGTTTCCTTGGGCTGCGCGGATCACTCAGGATCTGGTATCAGGGTACATCTGAGAAACCTATATAGAGAAAGAGTGAGGAATGGTCAAACACTAGCCAACACCTTTGTCTAAAATAGAAGCAACCATTTAATAGAACAGATAACATTTTTTAGAGATTTTTTTAGAAGACTTTGAGCATCAAGTTGCACAGCTAAGTTTCCACACTCCATATGAAGGCAACTTGATTGTGGGTGGCTAGAAGTAAAAATAGCAGACAACCTGGAAAACACCCAATCATGAACAGGAAACATATGAGATGTTTGAACTGATCGCTTGGAAGTAGAACACAGGTAGCCACAGCAGGTCCAAACCTACATATATAAGTTGTTTGAAGCAGCACTTCCAAGTTGTTAGGAGTAAGGAACATTAATGAAGAACCATGAGAAATCAACTCCCATAAATAAGTATCTTGGCTTTACACATGTTTTTTTAATTCACTACTTTGTTTAATTCCCTAATGCCCAGGACATTTCCTTTCCAGAAGCCTTGTTTCCAAGTTAAGACAGGGGAGTGTAGGAATGTATGCAGGGTGATTGCTAGAGCATGCAATTTTTTTTGTTTTGTTTTTTTTTTTTGGTGGGGAAATGATGCTTTATCTAGGGAGAATTTGGCTAAGGCACTTGAGTCAATTCCCCTGGCCCTTGTTCATCAAGCACTGTGGGATCTTAAACATCTGCATAGCAAACATGATCTGGGTTTTGCATCTTGTCTGAAGCAAATCCAAATGATCCTGCTACAGCATACTGGGCTCTGTTCCCTATCCACCAACACACAGAAGGGCAAAAACAGGAGTTGACATTTTATCCATAATATTTATATACATCTGCACTTTGATTTACAAATTGCTTCTTTCAATTCCTGTACCAGAAGTGTTTATGATAGGCCTAAATTGATGTTACCCAAATGCCACTGCATGCACATTTTATAACTGATGTTGTTCCAGTCTCTTTTGTACGTGGAACTTCAATTATTATTACTGGTACCCAGTCGTTATAAAAAAAAAAGGCTGGTCATAGAACTGCTGCAGCCGTCCATTCTCTCTGCCCAGTCGTCACTTTCCTAGCTATAGTGATTTTTCGCTGCTAAATTTGCTTCCATTCCTGCCCTTGCTGTGATATTTTTTGCTCAGTCCTAGCCATTGTATAAAGAGTAAGAAGTATTGTCAGTTGAATCCAATGTCACGGTTTAGGCTGATTGCACATATCACATGGTAATGAAACATCTCATCTTAGTTGATAGCCATCTCTATTCTGCATTGTAGATATGGACAATACAAAATTCCTGGGTTATTATAATCTGCCGTCATTCTCTTAAATAAAACTGGTGCCTTAGCCTCCATTAACACGGGTGATAACTCCATTAAAACTGAGCCTCCAAACCCTGCAGAGTGAAGCAGAGGCCAAGCACTAAATAACCACAATAGGGTCATTTTGTTTCTAAATGCACTTCAGTGGTATTTCAATAAACAAAAGCCCTTGCTGCTAAGGAAGACTACAGGAAATGTGCAGAACATTACAATAGTATGTCTGATGTTGATGTATAAAAAGAAAATAAAAAATGAAGTCCTGCAAAAGTTTAAATATTTACGTACTTCAAACCTGACTAAGCAATGTGGCTTTTACATTCTGTTCTATGGGGAAAAAAAAAATACATATCTGTGAGCTGAGAACTGAAGATGTCCGCAACAGAGAACCCAGATCATTTGCTAGGGATTTGCTTGAGTAATTAAGTTGTAGAAATCCTTGGCTCTGTAATTGTATCTGTTTAGGTTACAGGATGTGTACAGCTCATTATTCATAACAACCAGATCATCTTTTTGGCTTGAGAAACATAAAACCAAGCATTGCGAAAAATAAATAAAACAAACATTACTTTTTTATTGTTGGACAATGGAATATAACCAGGTAATCCCTTCACCCAAATGCTGGAGTGGCTAGACCAAGACATGGATCACTGTCTGAACCAACACCCTGCTTTGCCTATGCCAAAGAAGTCATTATTTTCTTGATTTTTTGGAATATCTCATTAAACAGGATGATTTAATATTGGGTATTGCATAGTCTGAATAGAACAACCTTTTCTGTTATTAATATGTTTTCCAGGCTATACCCTTAGTGTTCTTTTTCATGTTTAATCAATACTATTCAGTCCATGTTTGATATTTAATTTATATATAGGGTGGTGGTTGTGTTTGTTTTTTCTACCGCATGTTAAACATGCTCACCTGGTTATTTTAATTGATGTCCTTTTGTGTTTGTTGAAGTAGAAGCTGTTAAGAGGCTTTGTGAAAAATCGAAATGCTATTCAAATGTATTAGAGGACTGATGCTGGGATATAAGCACCCAGAAGTTTCAAAGAGGCACATGCCTTTCTCCATGAAGTCCTGGGTTTCATAACAGTTCAGATCACAAGTGCAATGGGTTTCGTGGTCTCAGCATAATTTCTGATTCTAATTCCAAAATAAGAAAAATATGCTTTATAGTTGCAAAATAAAACATAATTGATTGTTTTTTAAGTAAGGTGTATAATTGTATAACATTAATAGGTGGTTTCCTTCTTCAAGTAAAAAAAAAAAAAAAGACACAAGCAATTTTTTTTTTTTTTGAAAGCAGCTCCTTGTGGCATCAGTAGCAAAGCCGCTACAATGGCAATTTATGAAAGGACTAACCTGCTGACAGTTTATCTCAATAAAAAGACTAACCAGTGTCACAGAATTGATATTTTCCCACTGTGGTTACTCAGCGTCATGCAGGAGGTGTTTTAGACACAGCTGTGAGTTACTAAATGTCAGCAGGGAGTTTTGCTGGCCCCTATGTTTATTCCTCAGTTTTTCTGGTGGAAGGATGAGACACTAATCTATCAGACACAGGGACCCAGGGACCTGCTCCAGACCCTGCTGGTAAAAAGGGTGATTGAATGACAATAAATTGTTTGAGATTCCGGATGTGCTGAATCCGATCCCCCAGGATGCACTGAAATAGATATTGCAGACAAGGGAGAAAAGGTCCAAGCGCGAGCCACATTAACAGAGCAGCATTAGAGGAGAAAGCAGCAGCCATCCCAAGGAAATGGCAGGCTCCCTGATTCACTCAAGCTTTAAAGCAGAAGGGAGGGCGGCGGACACAATCCCTATACACCTTGATAATAGGAGCGCAGCTTTAAAAGTTACTTTGCACGTGTACAATCATTGAACTACATTGAGTTCATTCTAATCAGCCTGAAAAGGGGGGGAAATCACACCCTTAATATTTTACATACTTTTAAATGTATTATTATTATTATTATTATTATTATTATTATTATTATTATTATTATTATTATTATTATTATTATCATTATTATTAAGTTCCATGTACAGTAGTCATGTAGTAAAATTTAAGTTTCAAAGAATATATATATTATATATATATATATATATCTATATATATATATATATATATATATATATATATATATATTATATATATATTCTTTATATGCAAATAGACGGTTTACTGTAAAAAAACTTTTGTTTAAATGACAAAGTTGTTTAAAATAATATAATTAATATATAATAAATACAGTTCAATAATAATAATAATAATAATAATTAATACTTCCCCCCTAAATACTTTTAATAAATTTATTTTATTATGAATGTAAATTGTACATTTTAATGAAAGATATAATTTGTATAAACCAGCGGGGTATATAGGCATACTTTATAAATTACAGTTTTATGCATGTTGCAAAGCTAATGAATATTTACCATACTGTAAAATATATATTATATACATGTTTAACTGCCTGCACTTTCCAAAGATTTCTGTACTATAACTGTTTCCATCCTGTATCTTCCCATTGATATGGTACAAACTGTTTGTTTAGTTTTATTTATTTATTTTTTTTGTATTGCTGTGCTCCCCCAACACAGTTACGATGCCCAAAGTGTTCTGACCATGCAGGTCCCTTACCTCTGTAGCAAAGTAGATCCATACTGGCGAGAGTTCACTTAGCAGACAGAGAAATTCCCCTAGTCAACCTTGAATGTTCTTATCCTTTTCAAAGCGCCTGGACACTCCAATCAATGCAAACCCAGAATCTTCTGCAAACATCTCAAAGACAACCACAAAAAAAAAAGAAAAGTCTTTACAAATTCCAGTCAAAAAGTAAAGTGTGATCTGGTACTTTTTTCCCTCAAAATCCTGAATGAAATAGTCCTTTCTGTTGTTAAACAACACTGATGTTTTCCCTCAAAAAGAGTTTAAAGGCTGGATGCTATCTCTCTGTTTCTCTCTCTGTTCAGCTGCTTGTATATATCTTCTTATTCTTAAAGGTCTGTTTAAAGTCTGCCAGTGAGTGTGGGATGTGCTTATGTGTGTGTGAAAATGTGTGTGTGTGTGTGTGTCTGTGTGTGTGTGTGTGTGTGTCTGTGTGTGTGTGTGTGTGTGTGTGTATGTGTGTGAGAGAGAGGGTGAGTGATCGAGAGAGGATGTAGGATGTGAATGGTGAGGAGGTGGGGACTGGCTTTGGGTTATAAATTTGCTAGAGATAGTTAATGGCTAAGTGGCGTCATCAAGCCGAAACTGAATAGCCCATTTGCACTCCCAGAGGCAGCTCTTCATCCGGCCCCAGAGCAAAGCCTGCAGAAAGAGAGAGAGAGAGAGAGAGAGAGAGAGAGAGAGAGAGAGAGAGAGAGAGAGAGAGAGAGAGAGAGAGAGAGAGAGAGAGAGAGAGAGAGAGAGAGAGAGAGAGAGTCCGATAAAAGCAGAGGAAATAAAAGGGAGTGGGAAAGAAAGGCAGGAGAGGGAGTAGAGAGGGAAAGTGAGGGAGGTAGGGGAGGAGAAGGGCAGGGCTAAGGCAGAGAAAAGGAGTTAGAAAAAATAGGGAAGGGAAAGAAAGAGAAAGAGAGAGTAGATCGATGGAAAGGGAAAAGAATGAGGTAGTGAAGTTTGAGAGATGAGGGAAGAAAAAGTGGGAGGGGGTGTGAGGATGTGACAAGTGGTTAGAGTGAACAACTAGGGACATATACAAACATGTGTTTTGATATTGTTTATCCACATGTCCCGAGTTACTTATCAACTGTGTCTTTTAAACATGCCCCAAGCTTCTTTCAAAATAAAAGTCCCAGATAACCATATTTCTTTTTTTTTTCTGCTTCAACAATAAAAGTAATTGAGAAGGACTTTTATTGCACAGAGTGTGAGGCCATAATATCAAAATAAATGGCAAGCATTCTCCTCCATCCCAAGACAGTGCCTTTTACCACAGTAAAAGCGTAGAAAAGTGTAAACAAGACAAGCCTGGCACTGGAGTCATTGTCCCTGCACTGGGGTGCAGTGAAACCCTACATTTAATGAAAGCCATTTCTTAATTAGCTATTCATGAATGACACAGCATCCATTGCAAACTGCCTTTATGTATTGTAGCATTACAGGTGTCATGAAATGAAAGTCATGTGACTCTCTGGTGTGTCTAAAGGCACCCGGGATTCAGATACACACACAATGTGTAGAAAGGGCACACATCACACAGTGCACAGGTAACAAGGAACATCTCTAGCAACATGTTGTCATCACCATGGTTATGCAATCCATTGTTATTTTACTAGACCGGATGAGGATTCACCTGGTCTGAAGAAAATGGACATGACACTTCTGTATACTTAACTTTTCTTCTAAGTTATACCATGCCCTTTCACTTTGACTCTTGGCAATCCCCAAAAAAAGAAATGCATTTCAAGTTGAAAGTTACAAATCTATTAATAAATCTGTTAGAACTTATTGCGGTATGTCATGATAAAAAAAAAATAAAAAAAAACAGCAATAGAAAACAAAGGCATGCTTGATTAACCACAGAAAAGCACATCATAAAACCATCATGATGAGTAGAAACCACAACTGCACACCAGTGGACTCTCCCATATAATTCTGCAATGTTTTGAAAAGAGAAAAGAGAAAAGCACAGATAAGAGAAAAGCACAGCATAATACATGGAGTGAAAGTTTTGGAAAGCTGTGTTTACTGAAAAATGGCAGTTTTCCATTCAGGTTTGCAAATTAAACAGTGTTACCAACAGGTTTCATGGATAGCAGCTTAGATCTGATTTGGAGTTCACTCATGAAAAAACGCAGACAGCCTATTTAAATTCTGCCGGAAGGAAATGTAACGCGTGACTGGTTAAGCGTGTAAAGGATGGGACATTTCTATTTTTTAAGGGATGGGTTTTACCTTGATAGAAAGTTAGTAAAGGGCCCTTTTTTAGACGTTTGCTGATAAACTGAAGCTTCACCCTCCCACTGGAAAACACTAGGAAAATTAATTTAGGGTTAGCAAAAAAAATAAAATAAAATAACAAAAATGAGCTGCCTTGCTAACAATTGAGGGTCTGCCCACTACCATTGGGAGAACTGGTGGGTGGAAAAAAAAGATTAGCTGACATTAATCCCTGTCAAAGCAAAGCCCCCACTCCTCTGATCCCAGGCACAATGGTGGATTGTCCTCCAGGAGAATTAAGAGTCGGGATGTGTGGCATGCACTGAAGCCCATGTCAGGATAAATGTTAAATGGTCTGGTAAATGGTTGGCACATGCAACAACTTCTGCTGACAATGTCATTCATCTCTCCAGCTGCTGTGTCAGTGTGTATGAGTCTCTGTGTGTTAATAGGTGTGTATGTGTGCTTTTGAGCCCACAACCTTCAGCATGCTGATGGATCACGCTAACTTCTGAACTAGCTAAACCTACTTCCTTTCACATTATAAACTAATAGGATGTATATATGAGTAGTTAGTTGGCATTAGTTTCTGTGGTTTTAAAGGCAGATTCAGGACATCCACCACAGCTAGAGTGAATCAGAAGTGTATGAGTGAACTGACTTGTCTGGCCTTTGGACGAGTTAATGGGGACGCACATTTTTATTACAGAAATTAATACAATGAGAGGTAGGAACCTGGGTCATGTATATGTGCTGCTCCACTCTCTAAACTTCTAAGCTTTAATTTTGGATGCTGAGTTGGGTATGGGTGTCTCTCTGTTGATCGGTTAATATGCCACATGTGCTCACTGTCTAGGAGACAATTCTTATCCTTGAGGTAATCTGTCCCCTCCCTCACCTTATTTTCCTTGGAACTCCATTTCAGACTAGCCCCCTCTCCCAACCCATTGTCTGTGTTTATTAATGGCCATCGTAATTGTGCTTTATGTTTCAGCGAGGTATCCATTAAGTGACCAGCTCTTGCCGACTGGCTTGCGCCGCCCTCTAAATAACAGGACTGGCCGCCAGCCAAACAGTCATTTCCTGTCAGTCTAATAGCCTGCAGCCGATTAGCGGGAAATGCATTTCCTGACTGTATAACATTTGTATTAATGGAGGAGGCAGATAGAGTGCATCAGTGCTGCAGCTGCTGATGGGAGTGCTGAGTGAGAGAGGCCCGCTCCCCTGGTCCACAGATCAGAAAGGAGCTCAACCCTGCTCCGCCTGCCCTCACCTTACCGCTATATTGGAGGGGGGGGGGGGGGGGGGGGGTATATTGTACTCTTGTTAACTCCCTTGTGCTCCTGATTTTCAGGATTTTTTCACTTTAAGGGTGAAAATGCTGGCGCTTATGTATTTTTAAGTTACATAAAACGTAGAATGAAAGCCACCTAAATTGCACTTGCAGCAATACTATTTTTTGTTCATTTTCAATAAAGCAATCTTTTACAAATGGTCTCACTTCTCATCTGTCAAATGCCTAGCACATTACTGGCACCTTATCATTTTAGTAACTAAATGAAACACAGGTCTGAGACTACAGTATCCCAACTGATTTCATGCTAAAAGGGATTACAACAGTGTATTTTGGTTCAAACCACTGTAGTACAATTTGAATGTCAAATTATGCTATGGTACCATTCTACCACTGGCTCATTGCTACCTGCCTTTAGTGTACTAACAATGCTCCTTAGTACAGCCATTCTGCTGCATTGCTATTGAAACTAACTCGGTACAGCTAGAGGGATAACAGTGTCCCTTTAAGAAAAAATGGGAGTGAAGCCAGGATCCAACTTGATCTTTTTCTCGGGCACTGATCTGAGTCTGCTTCAGCAGACCCGTGCAGGCCAGTGGAAAAGGTTACTTCTATCTCTGCTCGCCGTATTATCTCTGCCTGACTAAATAGCCTGATTTGATTTCATTACTTTGACCATTCCGCTCTTTTCGGGCATTACTCAGAGTGGAGAGTGATGTGGGGCCCATCCATAGCTCATGCATAATTTAATAGCGATTGTTTATTGCATCTAACCTTTCCCAGCACAGGGCCCCCTCGGAAGGAAGCGATGAGTCTCAGGATAAATGCTAATCAGCCTTCCAAAGGAGATGGGACATAATGTGGAGCAAACAGGAAATGGATGTCTCTGAATACCGACCTGCCCGTCCGCATGAGGTTTGCCCTCCAGTATAGGAAGCTCCACTACAGAAGATCTTCTGACAGTGTCAACCAAAACATTTGAAAATGCAATGCAATGTTTCTCTACTAAGGTTCCCAACCTGTTGGAGACTATTTGGGTTCTGTGAACAAGTACAAGTAGCCCATGAAATATTCTTACATCCTAGTTGCAAAATAAAAGGCATTCTGAAGATTATTACATCTTTTTCATTGCTAATATTTAAACCACATGCATCCATTTGCAATTATAGGGCCTATTTTTTGGTTAATGTTTAAAATAAAATCTACAAATTCAATACTGGTATATAAATGTGCCAGTATTACTGGTATAAGTTGTAGAAAAAAAAAAAAAAAAAAAAAATGCTTGGTCCAAAACTGTTAGTGGTCTGTGGAAAAAGTCTTAAAAGTCAAGGTGGGCATAATCCATTGGTACTTCAGTGGATTAGTATGTATATATATATAATATCAATGCTATTGTATCAGGTGCACTGTATCAAAGAAAGTCTGTAGCAAGTTTTATGACAATTGGACAAGCAGCTCTCTAGTTTATCCAAAACGTTATACACCTCCATACTATACCAAGACAAATGTCAAAGCGGGTGGTCTCTGTCATTTGTGAGTTTTTTTTTTTTTACTGGACAACACCAATAATGGAACTAAAACAAGTGTCAAAGAATGCAAGCTGTGTTTTAAAAATGAAGACAATAATCAGAAACATCTAATTCATATGACAGCAATGTCATAGTCAGCAACACATTTAGAATGCAAATATGAAGTCACTATCTGAAATGGTACTGTAGTCTGTGACACTATGATACCTAGAGACTTAAGAGAGAATCACAGGATACAGGTGTGAGCAAGTAACCAATCATTTGAAGCTTTGTTTATTTATAACATTACTAGGCAATTTATACAAATGTATATGGTCATGTGATGTGTCATGTGTTCCCCATGACCTATGCTGTTTGAGAGTTGTGTGCAGCTATTCAAGTAAAATCAGGGGAAATCAGAAGGAGATCTTTGACTTCACATAAGCTACGCATCGTGGGCTATTAAGGCCATTCTCTAATTCAGAAAAGCTATTTTGAAAACTGTATGGGAGACTGCACCTTTAAGTAAAAGCTCTCTAAATTATTTATGAATGCATTTCTTCTTTTCTTCTCATTGATGGCATGACCTGGGCTTTGAAGATAATGCTTCACTATATTGTAGGAAAAAACAGCGTACAAGATACTTCTGTTAGCTCCCTTTTAAAAGTTTAGTGCAGTCTACTACGATAAGAGCATACTTTAGAAAGTAGGTGAAAGCACTACAGAATTGCCACTGCAAATCCTGACACTGGCCTGTGCAGTGTTTATACTAAGTGAATCCCCCTCCCCATTTGGGATATTAATGTGTGTCCTTCAGAAGTGAATAAATAGTACCTCATCTTTCCACCATGCTGCTAATTCCTTTAGCTCCACACTCTTTTACTTTGTTATTTTAACTGGCCCATGACCCTATGCTTTATTTTTTAAAGAAAGCACCACAATTAGAACTTTTGAATTTGTATAAATGAGATTTTAGTAGGGGGTAGGCGCTCCTATTGACAGAGAACAGCTCTGCCCTGTGCAAGGAGTTGGGTTCACAGTAGACACAATTGGAATCAGAATTCCCAGGTTGTCAAAAGCTGCTGTTATGATCTGCCACCTGGTAGGGTCAAGGGCCATTGTTTCAGGGGAAAGTGTGACATTGGTAGTGAATAATTGGGCAGGAAGGATGGGAATACATGGGATGAAGTTACCCTTTCATTCAGCGCTTTCCTCTTGCAACTCTAGAAAGCATAACTTTACTAACTATATCAGGCCAACTAAAGGTTATGTATAATGCTTAGAATTGTCACATATATACAGTAATATAGTAGTAACTCCAATGATATATAATATGTACTCCTATACAAAGTTAGAAAAATACTAATAGATACCATAAATGTAAAGGAATGGAAACATAATTTGAGAGAAATATTGCTCTTAGCCCTGATATGGTAACACCTTTAACTGATACTGTACCATGGTGTGCATTGGTTCAAACCTGTATTGAAACATGAAAACCTTACTACAGTTGGAGCATTCTACAGTACCAATGGCTTATACCATTTTAGCAGCCATTCTGTAAAGGTATAGCACACAACTCATGTCAACAAATAGATTCCTCTTAACATCCAAAATTCTCTGTAAAACTACCCTCAGTACATTCAAAGTCTGCCCACAAAAAATCCAAACTTTGCCCAGGATCCATTGTGTCCCCATCTACAATATATCTTAGCTCTAATCATTCCGTACAATGATGGAAGCTATCCAGCTGAATTGCCCAAGGCTCAATGAAGCTGCGGGAGCAGCGGGCACTGACCCATATTGTTGGACTCCAGTGGTAACAAACCCATGGAATTAGCAAGGCTGCTCTTGCAGGTCCTGCGTCTCAAGTAAGAGCTGCCCCTGTCCAGGCTGTGGATCTATTTCCTTGTGGTTCATGGGCTGCAATAACTAGTCAATGAGCAGGTCTGAGTAATGAGCAGTGCTGGGTTTCACCGATTCCTCAATGCAATCACCTCCACGCCTATATACTGTAACTCAACCTGTCGCATAACAACACTAAAACACTCCATTCTCAGCTCTCCAGCATGGTCAATGTGCACCTTATTATAACAATGACCACCAAGCACTGCATCCTGAACCTCAATATAATATGCCATGTCACTAGAACCACCCAGAAACAACTACATTTATAAAACTGCTAGGAGTGTCATAAATACAATACAATTCTAAAAATCCAATACCTTACCAGCAACATATATTGTAAACCGTTAACTTTGAGTACATTACTTTGAATCTTCTTGAGACTTCAGTCAAGAACAGCAACAGAATCTGAAACAAAGTAAACCAAAAGACAAGCAGTATATATTGTCATTGAATTTCTAGTCTTTTTGGTCTTTTTTTTTTTTTTTAAACCATTCAGACTAATGCCTATAGAGATATTTAATATCTTTATAGATGTTGCAGGGATAACTCCTGGTTTTGAAAAGTGCTGTCATCTACAGTGGTCACATGGCCTCTTTGCTGCTAGATCATTGGAGTGAAACGTTGTGAGCCTTGCATACAAATAATATATAAAACAACAAACGATAAGCAACAGCCCTGAGACAAGTATAAATGGAGTAAAACGAGTACCAAATATTCCAGTTTATGGCTGAGGTCCGGACACTAGGGATAACCATCATAGAAAGAGAAGCACAGAAACAAAAAAAAACAGAGATTATATATATATATATATATATATATATATATATATATATATATATATATATATATATGTATATAGTATCTCCCATAAGTTTATAATGAAAATGATGACACACAAAGCCAACTGTCATAAGTTCAGGGAGTTAGGGGTTATTGTTTTATTAAAGCCCTGATGTGGGCAACACAATAAATCAGAAAGTAAGAGAATTCTTTCATTTTCCCAAGCTGTGTGTCTTGGGGCAGGGCAGATGTTGCACAGAGATTACATCTGCTTATGAATATTAATAATACATGTCAAGGAAGGGTCAGGAAATTTGACCCAGTTGTGATTCAAACAAGCCTTCTTCACAAAGACGACAGTGGAAGGCTGGAAAGTTCTTGTGTAGGTAGCTGGAGATTACAAAGAAATCAGGAAAGTCTCCAGCTGTTTACCTTTTTACCGTTACCTCAGAATCCTGCACTTTATAGATGAAGAGCTGAAATATCCTCTACCTCAAGGACAAACACCAATTTGAATAGCTTGTGATGTGTTTTTATTGTTTGCCATTTTGTATAACTGTCTGAAAAGAAAAAGCCATCCAGTTAAAAAAATAAATAAATAAATAAAATAACAAAAAGTAAGATTGGTCCAGCTCGAACACAGACTTTTTACATCTTTGTACTTCCATGGCATAGCAAGGCTAACCAAACTAGGGGGGCAAACAGGACACATGTATTTCTTAAATAGAAAGAAATGCTTTCCCTTGATTGCACATTGTTACAATATGGTTATAAACGACAATTGCAAACCATTCTTTCAAAATCTTGTGTTTCTCAAAAACTCAAGATCTAAGGCAGGGCTTCCCAACCTTGGTCCTGGAGACCCCATGTGTCTTCTGGTTTTCATTCCAACTGAGCTCTCAATTACTTAACTAGACCCTTAACTGAACTAATAATTTACTTAATTAAACCTTTTAATTGTTAAAGAGCTGAAAACAAGTAAAAATAGTCTAATTAAACAAATTATTAGTTCAGTTAAGGATCTAGTTAAATTAAAAAAACAAAACAAAAGAAACAAACAAAAAACAGTAAGGGATTTGAATAAGAGGTGCTAATGTCTGTTACATAGAAGGTCTGAATTTTTAAGTACAGAAACACAGTGTTGTAAAATATAATATAAATATAATGGAGGACGCTGCTTCTTTAAGCAAACAGCAGTTGATGATTCAGCTCTGCAATATAATGGCCTAAACAGCAGTGTTGATCCGAGTATTATTCCCTAGGAAATTCTCTGTAAATAATGCCTGGACCAAGAGAGCAGGAAATGCATTCATTATCACGCTCACACGGCAGGAGGTGGAGTGGACGACAATTAGATCAGTCATTTCCAGATCTGGACTCTCTTTTTTGGGAGAATTGATTGGAAACACTTGTTTGTATGATAATAAGTTCAACTTCAACCCGCCGCCGCATTTAGGAGGGAAAAGAAGCTGTCAATCAGCTTTTGTGATCAAGGGGCTAATGGCAGCTTGTTATCACGATAATGAAAAGCACATGCACCTGGGGATCCTAAAACTCAAACAAAACAAAAGAAAACACCTTCAGGGAGTGCATTGTGCATGCCAGAGAAATAGAGTAGAAGTAATTGTAGCAGGTAAAGCCTGACAGAGGAAATGATCCAGGGATAAACAAAGAATACTACTAAATTCCAGCTATAAGTATTTTGATATGACTAGTACTGACCTGTTCTACCCTATTCATGCAATAAAAAATATTAAAGATTAATGTGTTGAATATGATTGTGTTTTTAAATCAGCATTCACAATATCACAGTAGTAAATACAAAAGTATACACATTTTGCTTTGAGTTGAGACTTAGTTGGAAATTGTTGCCCCAAGGGTTTTAAAGGGCGACGGTGGGCCATGTCTCACAAGATTGCTGCTTTTTTATCCAAGAGGCAACAATTTCCACTAGAAAACTGCAGTCAATTTCAGTTTATTAAATCTGTGATGTCGGAGGGCAAGTGTTTTGACTATTGACTGCCGAGTGATGTCAGAGGGCAACTGACTATTGACTATTGAATGGTACTGTAACTATTAGTTGGTTTGCTGTCATGAGACACTATTGGTCAATTCTGTTTATTGCTGTTTGTGTACGTGTTTACAAATTTTAAAAAAAATAAATAAATACACGGTAACCAGTGGTAACTAAATCAACTTAACCAGGAATGACTGGAACAGGAATACCTAGCAAGGAAGAATCGAGGAACAAGGGGAAATGGGCTTGACGACTTCATCTTTGATCGAATAACAAAATTACCAATACCTCCTTGTGTGAGTTTAGCCTTGCCTCACTTTATATTTCTTATTTATAACTTTTAAAGCAAACTAGAAAAGACTGCATATCCAGCTTTGGTCTCTTCTGATTTGTCCAGGAGAAACAGTCATACTGTACCTGCAGAGGTACTGGATTTCTATCTGACTTGCTGTGTCATTAATGGGACTTGTGCAAGACATGTATTAGATTTGCTTTTTTTTATTTGAAAGATTTCTGATTGTGATCATGAAAGTTGAGTGGCAAAAGCACTACTGTATCTGAACTTCTATACAAAGTTCAGCCAAAGCACCAAGCTTCACTTAAACAACCACCCCTTCAACCCTTCATTCAGTCCTGGGACTCTTAAAAGGAGACCAAAGATAGATGTGGAGTATTGTCTGTGCAGAACTTCAGACCACCAAACTCCTTTCTCTTGTTATCTTAGACAGATACCTGTTCTGGCCTGATGGCTGAGAGGGGCTGCACTTTCCCCAATGTTGCTTTGCTTCCACAGACACACACACACACGCCTTTTAAACCTGATATCCTTTCCGCTCCCAGGGGGGACTATGCACAGGAAGCAACTCTGCATTATTCACATCAAAGCCCTGAATTATCAACTATAATCAATCCCTGCCCATTATCTGTAGAGAATGCTGTAGGTACAAGGGCTTATTGTACTAAAGCACAATGCCTATGCTGAATATCGATCTTTGGTTCTGGAGCACTACTCATCCCAATGGGGTACTGAAACTCTCCATGAATGGGAGGTGAGATATGGGGTATTGTTCAAGTCAGCATTAAGAATGGAAGCACTGGTTGATGGAGAGACCTTGACTTCTCAGAACATCCCCAAGCGTGGCCTTGTGTTATGAGGTAGTCTGCATTGTTCCACTGCCCACTAAGTATCACAGGTCTCATACTCAACTTTGATGATTGGCCTTGTGGAGCTGTTAATAGAAGACTGTGTTATAGTCCTCTTACTCCCTCTTCTGATCAGAACTTGGCACTACAGTCTGTATCAGCCATATTACACTGTGTAACAAAAAAAAAAAAAAAAAAAAAAAAAAAAAAATTTGTTCCTGGGTAGTAAGTGTTATTTCCTAATTGCTTATGCCTCAAAAGTATAGAAAATGGCTATTATTCCCCACAAACTTTGCTTTTGTGACCAGGACAGTGATATTTCAAAATATCACAATTTCCAATGGGAAAATGGGCAAATGTGTGTCTTTTTGTTCACATAAAGTCAGAAAAAAACAACATATGAATCCAAATTAACATGTATTTATACTAAAGTAATACAAAGATGACTACAAAAGATTTAGAAGCGAGTAGTTTTTCGAGATTTACAATTATACTGTAAATACAGTATAATTGTAAATCTCGAAAAACTACTCGCTTCTAAATCTTTTGTAGTCATCTTTGTATTACTTTAGTATAAATACATGTGAACGAAAAGGCACACATTTGCCCATTTTCCCATTGGAAATAGTGATATTTTGAAATATCACTGTCCTGGTCACAAAAGGAAAGTTTGTGGGGAATAATAGCCATTTTCTATACTTTTGAGGCATAAGCAATTAGGAAATAACACTTACTACCCAGGAACAAAAAAAAAATGTGTTACACAGTGTTATCAATGTGGTAAACACAAGGCTTTAACTTCTTAACTTATCCAATCATTCTTTGAAGTACAATAAACCATTGCACATCCAACTGTGGTGGGACCAGAGAAGAGAAAGGGCAGACAAGTAAAAAGGCAGATGAATGAATCTTGTCTTAAATACCAGTATATACAGCTGTAACAATTACTATATTCATACAATTATTGTTTTGAGATTCAGTTTTTATTACGGAGCTCCCCTAAATCCCTTGTTTAGAAAGATACAAAGTATTGATACATGTGACAGGGTAGCCATTTGGTGTCTGGATGCGTGCATTCACTGCTGAGTGACAGATATATATATATATATATATATATATATATATATATATATAATTAAAAAAAAAAAAAAAAAAAAAAAAAAAAGCCAGAACACATTCTTATTACTTTTTTTGACCGAGCAAGAATAATAAAATGCCCTCAATCACAGTATCTCCCAAGTCAGTTACACAAACTAAGCATGGTTGTGTGCGTTGCTGGAAAAAAATTACAAGTTCTTCCAGAGCAAACCATATTGTTCTTCTACAGATACATCCCTGAATCAATCAATTACAGTACACTGCTTTTCTCATTCGAAAGTGCTGTCAGCATTAAATTGTCTTCTAGAAATGACATTTATATGGAGGCACACTCTCTTGTAGCAGTTTTTCATTTTGGAAAGCCAAAATCCAAGAGGTGGGGTTAGTGGATTACAGATACATTTGGAAACTTGGTACAGGAATTTTTTTATTTATTTCTACAAGCCTTGCTATGTCCCAACCTGTACATATTCTGAATGTCTCCCTCTGCTGGTATATAACCATGCATCTAACTCTAGATCAATATGAGGTTGTGGCAGGGCAGAGCCCTACATGTAAATATGTGGCAGGGCAGAGGTAAATGTGTTATGATTTTAAAAGGAATGGTGTTTGGAAATGCAATGGTATTGGTGTTATCATTTTACAGCATGGATGGGTTTAAAATTCCCCGTCCAGCTAAACATTTGCGTAATGTGGCCATCTCCAAATTAATTTACTTACTAATTTGGACATGGCCATGATATAAAAGCGCATCAGTCATTCACAAAGGGAGAGAGGTGGGTTATTCAGGAGGAATGTAAATTTAAAAAACAAAAAAATACATTTGCTACTCGTGCTGGATTTCAACCAGCACGGCATTGGTTTTTGAAGCAGATCGTCTGTTTATTTTAGCCACCGTACTCTTTCTTTAGTGAAGTGTTGTTTTGTTTAAGTAAGAGTGCATGGGTGACTAACCCGCGGTACTTGTGTGTCAACTTCCTGGTCTGTGACGTCACCCACTCAGCCATCCTGTCCCAGGGGGCCATTAAGTCAAACTGAAGGAAGAAGGGCTCAGGATACAATTTCTATAAACTGCATTTATAATACTTTTCTTTCTTTTTATGTATTCTCATTTTATTCAGTCAGCTCAAGGTGGTATCCACATTGCTGTCACTCTCTTACCTGAAGGGTTTTATTTATTTTTTTAATTACTTACAGTATTTGGTTATTTCAATTTGGAGAATTCGACAATAGGCATTGACCCGTTTTCCATTCCAGATGAGTTATCCCCCCAAACAGATGTTCCTTTGTCATTACTTATAAAAGGTGACCTCTACCAGATGACACAGGTCGACATCAAACTTAAATTTAATTGTAAAATAATTGTGTAGAAGAGTCATATTTGAGGTGAGTGTAGGACTTCGACCTTGGTCATATTTAATAAATACCGTCTGCAGTATGTCAAATGGAACACATTACACAATTGTGTTGCAAATTAGACATGTAGGTATTCTGAACAATTAAAAAACCTTGATGCTGTCTTTAATTTCCTATTTTAATTCCAGGTAAATCTACCTTGTTAATAATGTGCTCTTGCAGTATTTGCATTGTAGTAGTGTTGAATAAAACTCACTTGATGACCAATATTTGTTTTTGCACCTTAACAATAGGTGAAAACTGGAGTGTTTCTTATTTGAATTTCTGTAGAATCCATGTTTACCCTAACAGCCAACACCCCAAAATCCTATGATGATAGTGTCCCTTCACTCAGAGCCATTTTACAGCCTGCAGCTGTACACACATACCACTGGATTACTATTGTTGAGCACTTTACACATCAGGAGCGAGTCTGTATTTTAAACATGTACCAGCAGTAGTTATTAAATGGTGATGTATTTCTGCCTGTCTTTAACAGAGAGAAGGGGAATGCTATACTCTTTGCCCCCTGATGTCATGTTACATAAAGCAATGTTCGGTCAAATAGTGGCCAAGAAAATAAAATGTGTTACAGAAGGAATGCTTGCACTAACATCGAATTGGGTTTTCTTTACTAGATAAAAGACAACCACTATTTAGTGTATTTAGGCCCAGGGAAATCTATAATGCTTCCATTAATTTTTCACCGGCATATTTACTTGGCAAAACCCATACATCTAACCTAATATAAATAAAGCTATCCTCTAAGAATGAAAGTTATTTAATCTTCTTGACTATAGTGGCCTCTGCTGGCAGAAATTGAAATGTCCTTCTAATTATTTTGTTAGAATAAATCTGTACGGATTCCCTTATGTTATTATTAAAATAAATAAATAAATAAATAAATAAATAAAAACAAACACACATTCATTATGTTGTTTCAACAACTGCTTCCCAGTACCTTCTCACATCCTGGGTGACAAGTCAGTCTCTTGTCCATGGGCTGGGGATAAAGAGAAGTGTATGTAATGTGCTCAATGTTGATGTTTGATTACACTCTACAAAGATAAAAAAAAAAAAAAAAACTTTATGGTGATATGTAAGACAATTTAGCAAAACAATGGTGGTGCAGTCTTCTTAACCCAAATACTTAAAGTATAGATTACCTTGTTCTGATAGCACAACC
The DNA here is from genome assembly GCF_017654505.1 of Polyodon spathula. NCBI lineage: Eukaryota > Metazoa > Chordata > Actinopteri > Acipenseriformes > Polyodontidae > Polyodon > Polyodon spathula. Next base: position 7,331,959 of record NC_054553.1, read on the forward strand.
ATCACTTGAATCTTTATTGTTGACTTTACAAGAGTTTGAAAATGCCTGCATGTTCAATTCAACCCAGATATGTCACAAAAACTGTATGCTTCTGTAGTTTGGATTACAGTATTTTTTCTGCTTCTACAAATAAGCCATTTGAGAGTTTAAAGTATGTTAGAAAGATGTATCTGCTCATGATTATAACTAGGCAGTTTCATGAAAAAGTAGATCAACAAGACCTACATTCACCATATGCACCTGCAAAAATGTACAGATGCACAGACATCTCTGTATACACCCAGATTCAAACCCTTTTCAAACCAAACAATGTGCAGAGATCTAGTATAATTTGGCTTGAACAAAAAACACAGAAGTTTTTTTTTTTTTTTCTTTTTATAAAAAAAATGTTATTCAGGGTGACTTTGTGGCTAACAGTAAAGTAGTGCATTGTCATGGCTAGCGAAACATGTATTTGTGATAATAAAAAAGGGACAGACATTTGTAAGCATACTTTCATCTCTCCTCTGAAGCAATCTAGACTAAAACTAGAATCAAAATGACACTATTTGATGGCATTTTCATATAGTACGCTGACATTTTTACTTGGAGTAGCAAAACGTGACCTCTGCAGCGAAGGACATTTTTTTTAATTTACCCTCAAGAACAATCCTTATATACATGGTAGCAAAAGATTACTAAAAATTTCTGTTCGAGATTACAAAATTATTTCTGCTTCAGAAAAGAAGTTTTCCACAAATCTTCCATAGTTGACATAAAATTTTGTATCTCAACAGTCTAGCACTCTAACAAAGCACAATTTAAAAAGTCCACAATCTTTTTCTTCTGGGGACTGAAAATGTGGAGATGTTTATATACAGATTATTTGGAGTTTAAAAATACCAGCCAGAGTGTCTCCTGTTAAGCAGGAATGCATATTTTCTCGTGTCTGACACAGAGCTTGTGGCCCAGCCCGCTGGGTTTGTGCTTCAATAGGAGCTGCTGATGTGTATCTTTGTGTTCACTGGAGAACAGGAAGAGCTCTTTGGGTTTTCAGTAACATCCATCCTTCCAGGACTCATCTCTGACAGGGCTGCAGGTTTTCGTTAAGCCCAGCGACCTGCCGTGTAAAAAAAAAAAAAAAAAAAAAAAAAAAACTAATAAAATAAGATGGGTAAAAATAAGGTGAAGAGGGGAAGTACATGTTATCTCATTTTATTTTCCTAACATTTTCCGCTCCAAGGCACAACATAATGGCACCTGGAACACTGAACACGTACTCTATACATTTTTGGCTGGTTTCACAGACCTCTTGGACCATCTTCAAGATCAAACCTAATTGGGGTCTATGAAACATTATAAAAACTCAACTATCAGGTAAAACGAGAACTAAAGACCCAAAGCAACACAAAAATTTAATCTAAAACTATTAATATGTATGAAAGCACTGCATCCAGTGGATGTCAGTTGTAAATGAAGCCAGACTTGAGCTCAGGGATTCAAAGATGAAAGAGGTACTGGACCAATGTACCCTTTAGTCCCTACAAGAGAATATTTCTGTAATTAACATAAGGCAGGAACTGGAAACTAATTCACAGCATTAAATTACTTATAGTTCGAAATGTTACGTTTGTAATAGAGAACCTATAATTTGTGGACATATGCAAACAAGAAAATAAATAAGCACTTTGAGCCAAAAGCTTTCAAACATGAACAACCATGAGTTTGCAGAGCACCAAAAATGAAGGAAACAAAAAATAAGCTACTGTGGTCTTACTTGTGTATGAAAAGCCACATATTTAAAAGGAACCTTGGAATTTATTCTAGTTAAACATATCCTACGAATATAGTCAGACAAGTAACATGGCATCATTTATTTAGCATGAAAAGTATAACCGTAGAAAATGAAGAGCGGGAGCATCCTTATTCCAGAGCCAGGGTTGAGAGAGTAGTGAAGGCAGTACATTACCTCCGGGATGGCTGGGGCAGCCTTCCCCTGGGCGAGCCTGTGGGACCCCCAAGAGAGGTGCGAGTCCGGCCAGGGGTGTGTTTTCCCCCAACTCCAGTGCTGCTGGTTGACAAGACTCCGCCTGTGGAGCCTGAACTGAAGCAGGTGGGTGACTGAACCCTGCAGATCCCCCCAGAAGGGCCTCCTAAGACAGCTGCTGCTTTCAGAGGCTGCCTGGATGCCCCCATAGAGCCTGCATGTCCCACAGCTTTGACAGGTGCACGGACTGACAACGGTAAGTGGCTACTAGTAGAGAGGCCACGCAGCTTAGTGGAAGGCAAACCTGCAGGAGAGTGAAAAAGAAAAAAAAAGGAAGAAATAAACTCCCTGACAAACAGATTTTAAAAAATCAACTAATTAAACTAATATGAAAGAAGTCAAAGCAAGGAATACATCACTCAAGTTCAGACACACATAACAACATTCAAAATATATTTTGTTAAATGTGGAGTAGACAAATTTTTCTAACACTCCTGTTTCTAACAATAAAAATCACTTTATACAGATGTGATTTTTTTAAAAATTAATTAAGAGCTAGCTCTTGGTTAGGGAAAGATTTACAGAAAAGCCAGGTGTTGCAAGCACAAAGCAGATGTTCTGTGCCCATCATCAAATAGATGTCTCAAAAGTAATCCTGTCAAACTGTTTTCAATCACACTTTACACAATAAAATGAGCAGTCAGTAAATCAGACCTGTGGTGGTGTGCTGCAAGCGGGAGATTCGGCTGCCAGGCCCTTGCAGGTTGGACTCTACACTGCGGCTGTTCCTCACTGCTTCCAGGGAGCGCAGGCTGGTACGGGCCAGGTTGGGCATGCTGCGCCGCATGTCATCTGAGAGATACACAGAGAACAACATCTTAGACATCCAGACACACCCTGCACCAAACACCTCTGTATTTACACTATAATCTGCCCTGAAGCTATTCTGTTCCACATGTTTATCCCATCAGGAATTACTGAACTGAAAATACTACATAAATGAAAATCCCAACAGGCCCAGTTTCACACAACTGTATGTGGTTTAAAAAATAATAATTAAAAAAAAAATAATTCTCCAGACCCATGAACCTATACCCACCTCTTTAAAGGTTTTCCTACCTTCATGCTTGGCAAATCTGACCAGCCCAGGGGCAGGTCCCTGAAGGGATTTACGTGGGGGTCGGGCATGCGGGGCAGTGGCTCTGCTGTACTCTGCCATGGCACTGGGAGACTGGCAGCGAGGGGAGCTGAGTGGGGAGGGGGAGTAGCGGTAGCTGCTGCGGTAAGACAATGAGCAATCCTCCTCTTCATCCTCCAGACTGTAGGTATCAAACTCCTGGTCACTGTAAGCTCCCCTGCGTAGTGAGTGCAATGAGGCACTGGAGCTACGTCGAGACACTGAGGCAGAGCTAGAGGCGTAGTCTTGACGCAGGCCTGTTCACAAACAAACAGGCTTGTTAGGATGGGGAGGGGTAAATCTGAAGATTGCAGTTAATTTTTTCACATTTACTCAAACAAAAAATACTAAAAGTTTGAAAAAGTTTTATACAAGACATAGACTCTGAACAAACTACCAGTATCAGAAAGAATAAGAAAATAATTATTGATGGCTGAATAAAACAAAATGCCTCATTACTTTTGACACTCAAAAAATAGGGTTGTTTTTTTCTTTTAAAAATTGGTCAACATTGTTTAAATGCATTACAACTAAAAACATTTGATCTGTGATGAATAAACAAGTTTATATTCATTAAATTATGGTCAAAAAAAGTGGCTATTTGGTCAATACATTTACATAGCTTTACAACTGATCGAGACACAGTACCTGAACATGTATACAATTTTAGTATGTAAAACTGTCAGTTCTTTTATATTTAAATTAGCATATAATCAAGTCTTAATTCAAAGCCTCATCCATTATTTTTTGTGGGGTAAATCTAAGTCAAATTAAGTTTTACTATTCTCTTACAGAGCTCACTGAATATTAGAAGTAACTTATAGGCCTCTTTATCCCTGGTCTTGAAATCTTAAAAAAAAAAAGAAATCAACTTGCTTTCTTCTTGTAAGCGAGCCATAATCTGTACGTCAGTGAGGTCTTGCAGTTTGTATCCCATTGAGATGGAATCATCAGAGGTGCTCTGCTCGCTGTCAACAGAGGACTGGGAACTCAGGGCAGGGTGCATGCTCATGTAGCCTTAAATTTACAAGCATAAAAAAAGACATTAATGTATACAAAAATATTAATCTGCTCTAAAGTATGGTAGAGCAGTAGCTCTAAAACTTATTAACCCACCCCACCCCGCATTGGGATTAAAAAAGGTTTCTAGCTAGTTCCCTAACCTAAACTGTTGTTTGACACGAAAAAAAAGGCTTAAGTTTTAAGAGCAGATCAGCAGCATGCAAAGCACAATCAGTAATACAATATTCATGCAGTCTTTGTTCTTAAAGCTTTGTCCACAAAATACATTCACATTACGTTGAAAAATCTACTGTATTAGATTAACCAAAAAAATACCAGAACGCATGAAATACATATATATATATACACACACACACACACACACACACACACATTTTCTTACATAAACACCTGTATAAGAAGGTCATTTGTAATGTATTTATTTATGGAAACGGGACATATTCTATTTCAGATGTATTTATATACAGTGACTTTTAATTTGATAGTCCATGTTTACATGCAACCCAGCATGCACTGTAGAAAAAGAACAATGCCACATTAACACACAGAGGCAAACGGTGTATCCCAGTGCGACTTCGCCAGGCCAAATCAAGGGTGTCATTTTTTTTGTATTTTGTTAATGCCATGCCATACCTGAGCTGCCACAGGTTAGTAGTGTTTTGTTAGTCGATTTGAGATACCCAGGAGAGTTTAAGGCATTGCTAGCACAGCCCACTTCTGAGGTAGAGCTAGAAGCACACTGGGATGGGCTGCTGTAAATGTTCTTCCACCGGTTTGCTAAAAAGAAAAAAAAAGGAACAAACAGAAAAATGCATGCATGCATGGTTAATAGAACTCACTAAACCCTTAACTCATACATTGTGTCAGATCAATGGTCTGATTTTACTCTAAGTAAAACCAAACAAACAAGTGGAATGCAAGTTTCAACTAATGGAAAGTATCCAATATAGGAGACAAAATGTCTACGGTAAAATAGAAAACACATTAAAATAAAAAAAATCACTTGTCTAAAGTTTGCTACATTGATGACTAAAACAGTTTTTTGTATCTTGTAGCAGCTGAGATGTTTTGTTTTAGATTTTCCTTTACAATATGCAAAGAGCAACTGCTTTACATAGGTATCTAAAATACATTTGGATAAGTTGCAGAGTAAGTAAAGCACATGCTATTTGTTTACTCACATGACTACACTAGACCATGTTAACTTTCAACTGCAAGACTAAAACCTGTAATTTAAAAAATGTAAAGTTTATGTACTGTAAAAAAAACAACCAATTGAACTAATGTACATAAAGGTATAAAGCAAAGTATTTATGTTATCAATGAAACAGCTAGATCACACAATTTGAAAACAAAGCAAATTTATTACAGGCCAGCTGAAAGCTATTTGTAAAGGTATCTAAACAGAGTATCCTGACATAACATGATCAGCCAGCAGACTTAGCCCTCTCTCTTTCTTTCCAAATTAAATAATACTACACAAAGCCGACAGCAGGATCCGGTCATGTGAGAAAGCATTTGACCTACAAAGGATATTTTCTCTAAGAAAGCTTATTTGATTGAGTCTACAGAGGCAACATCTGCACCCAAGAACCTCCACACAGACTAAAGAGTCAGCACTACAATTTAATCCATTGCTTTCCTCTGAATTTAAGCTTTCAACTTGACTTGCCTATTATTAATTGTTTTAATGTCTCCACCACCACCCAACCCTTCTAAATAGCTTTTCTCCCACTTGTTAGGAGGTATAATAACAGGAGGTGTAATAACACACTCTGATCAAGGCGACCCATGAGGGTGCGGCAAGCTGCTTCAGTCTCTGGGCTGTGGTGGTCCAGGACCTGACGACACCACTTCAGAGGGCTCTCTGCTAAAAGCTTCTTCTTTGGAGACACGTACAACCTGCGAACACAGAAAATATTTTAACACAGCTGTAATAAGTGAAAGGTTGTAAACTCTTTGGTATTCAGCGACAAGTTTAAAAAAAATATATATTATAGGAAGACTGGAGGCTGCAGAACAAATGGGAAGAACATTTGTAAAAATGCTGGGTATTAGACTGAGGTAGGTGTGATACAGACCTAATGCACTTTTATTTGTAATTTATAGATACTGTCGTGTTCATTTTTCTTCTTATTTTGTTAAAGTAATAGGTCTAATTCACAACTGAGTGTGTGACTATGTGTAGAACGATAGGTTCATTGTTAAGTATCTATTAATTGGTCTTACAATAAACACAAAGACAAGTGGTCTTTCTCTTGGACAGGTTAAATGGAGAAACAATCTACCAGCAGAATAGAGAGAGACAAAGTGTACTGCATAGTGTTAAGTCCCTTGCCAGTTGTTTACTTCAACAAGAGCTCTAGAAATAAGTGAATACAAATCTATATAACTGGTTTAACAAGCAGCCCGGGGTAAAAACTATGCATACAGAGAGCAATCAAAACACATAATGCTCTTGATGAGAACAAACAATTTGTTAGGCAGAAGAGAGGATTCAGTAAACCCACTGAGCAACAAGACTGAGTCTGTACTGCCTCAGTCTTACTCATAGGATAAGCTGTGCTGGTCCACATATGAGAAGTACAACAAAGTCTTCTTACACATTACCCTGGAGTTACTAATCTAGGAGATGTTTTTAAAAGTCATTAACACTAGAACTACCGGACATACATATATACCTGTTATATTAAAATGCGTAAAAAAACTCCTGTAGCGTCGCACACAACAAAACTGTTCTGTGTTATTGTTTGTTTTCCTGCAGGATTAGGTTTGTGACGTTTTTGCAGCCTGCTTGGTACACGTGAGGGACACCTGTTACAACACAAGACTTGGGGTTGGTGTTGCAAGGGGAGTTATGATTGGTTGCATTGTTTAAAACATTGCAAGTTTATGCAAACGATGGGCTATAAGATGAGGTAGTTTTAGCAGCTCAGAGCCAACTTTTGTGATACAGCAGGCTCTTACGACACTGTACAGCAGGAGAGAATTACAGTGCCCGAGATTTGTTTGTTTGCCATTTTATTTTATAGAAGTGTTTTTGGTTTACCTGTCTTAATTTGTGCCTGCTGAGTTAGATTCATTTTCCGTGACAATAAGTACAATTGTTGATAAATCTAAGGTATGAAAAAGTCTCCTGTAGCTATTCAAAATAAAAGCAAAGCTTTTAAGATCATGTGATCGATCTGACTTGCACTAAGTCAAACCCACTATTTTTACTAGGACGGTCAAAATGACAGCTCCTGTAGTTCTAGGTATAATGTCTTATATCTCCATATGTTTCTGCAACCCTGGGTGTACTGATGCTATGAGAGGTTTAATACATATATTTAGGAAAAGTAATAAAAGCACAGATGCCTAATTACCAAATCATTGGAGAAAAATGCATTTAAAAAACATGATCGATCAAAATGAGTGCTCCTGTAGTTCTAGCATTAAAAAACAAACAAAGAATCATTTAACCCAGATGAAGGGCACAAAATATAGCCTACAAATTGGTCTTCAAATGAAAATAAGAAATTGTTGGTTTATATTAACCATTTTTAATATACAATACCCTCTTCAAAGTCTCCTCTAGCCATGGAATTTCAGCTTTGAAGGGACTTAATGTTAGCACACACAAGACAATCACAGAGTGATATTGCAGTTCAGAGAATACAATATTAGCTACTAATATGTCTGCCATGACAGATATTATCTTATAAGATTGCCTGTGAAGTTTGTATTGACTCAGCTTCAAGCATTTCTATGTTACTGACAGCAGTTCTCTTTTGTCTGTGTAAATGGATCTGTTACAGCAATGTTACAGCAAGCATAGGCTTCAAAAAATAATTTGTAAGGCTGCATTACTGTACACAACAGCATATTACATATATTGTTCGGAGAGGATAAACAGTGTGCCATTTTGGCTCAGCGCTGTAGACTTAGTACTCTGCAAAATGAATCACATGTACTTACACCACAGTAAATAAAGGATTACGCCTTTTAAACGTGATTATGATATTCAATGTTGTAATAATGTTTAACTAAATCACTTAATATAGAAATGCCTGCAATAAATTATTACACAAAACAAGAAAATACTGTTTTGAGGTTTCAAAATACAGTTAATCACAGAGAAAACTAAAATATAGTAATCCCTTACTAACTGAGGAACTGTTATCTTTAACTTCCTGCAGGTGTGTGAACATTTTAAAATCAGCAGAAATCTCAGGAGTGAGCCCTTCTCAGTTTGGTTTTTGCTATCACACTTTCTTACATTTAGAAAAAATGAAATTCAGTGCAAAAAGAAATAAAACGTACCAAAAAAGGGACTATAGCAAATAGGGGACTCTGCACTGCACATTTTTCTACTTACGATCAGCCAAGTCGAGCAACAATTGCCCATTTAACTGTAAAGAAATCTATTACAATATCAGTACTCCAGATAAGGGACGTACCGTCGTAACTTCAGACTGAAAAACAGCCATTTATGACCTCCCAAAAATATTGAGGATTTGTTTTACGAGCCCTGCTGCTTTAACGGCAGTACAGAAATTAAAGAGTGTTATTGTAGAGCAGATTTCCAAAGTTCTGCACAGATCTGCGCAGTTCACACAACAGAACTGCAGAAATATGCGCCTTTCAACTGCCAGAAGTTTCTATTGGTGCTGTGGTGCACTGCACACACTTAATGGTTACAATTTATTCTCTGTTGCTCACGAGCTAAACACGCGTGACGCGCAGAAGCCAAAATAAGCAGGCAGGCAGCTTGCTCTTTCTAAAAAAAAGAAAGAAAATTTCGACTCGTATTTTAAGTGTGACAATTATAATGTTGAAAAATCTGAAAAAGACAACGTGGAATTATGCAACCGGAGGTAAAAAAATAATAAATAAATTAAAACATGTCATACAAAACAACACAGTTTTCTTGTTGCAGTAATGAATAGTGCAGGGTATGGTTGACTGTATCGCAGTGTTTTTGGAAAGTTGAAACAAATTACAGTATATTGTGCCATATATTGCATGTGTATTGTTTAGTGTAAATGGTATATAATTAGAAATTTTAATTTTATCTGTGGAAGAGTCTACAGAAATGCAGATTTTGCCAGTACACAACCATGTACAAGAAAAGTAATGGAATTGTTACACTACTAGTCTATACAACACACCCCATTAAAAAAAAAAAAAAAAAAGATTTTAGTTCCTCCCTTGTAACAACACCTTTTATTTGAGAAGGGAAACATGAAAGCGTATGTGTTTTTTTCATGAAAATCACTATAGGGCTATACAAATTTTGTGTTTTAGTGCAATGTTTTATATTGCAAAACCACTACAAAAGTTACAAAATAAACAAACTAAATACATTTTGTTATGATGTATGATTAGTATGTTACATAACAGTGTACAATATATCTGTTTATAGGAATTTAACGCACAGAATAAAAACAGGGCGTAAAGCCCCTTGAGGATTATATACCAGCAGTGACTAAAGATTATTCAAAGGATTAGTCTACAAAAGACTACAAAAATATAAACGCTACGGAAAACATTTTATTATCACAAAACTGTACTGCTGTAGTTTGTGGGAAATTTAAAATTATTTCTGCTGACAAAATTCTGGGAGTGATTACTGCTGACAGAAAAAAAATAAAAAATTATCTGGAGCACTGAATATAAATATTTTATTCCTGAACTATAAAATATGAATGAATGCACCTTTTCAACAAACCTTTACACCTTTCTACAGAAGAAACTATAAATTGGCGTTTTGATTAACAAAAACAAAGCATTCCCATAAGCAAAATCTAAAGCAAATGGTATGTATCTAATCAATTGATTTGTTAACATAAAGAAACATTGATCTGTGAACATCCTGTGATCTGTATCGCTGACTTGACCATAGGCTAAAACAAAGCTGCCCCCTGAAAAATTCACAGGACACTCCTGTAATTGAACTTGTAATATTGAAAGAATCACGGGGCACTGCTGTATACAAACTTTAAATGACAACATTTCAAATAGTGTTGTGTGGAATGTATCACTGAATTAATATGGCCAGAGGTTAAAACGGGTTGTTGTGAAATGGCTATTTCACTAGTCAGAGGCAAAGGAGATGGTTATTGCAGCGTATAAATGCACATCATTGTTTTCTGCCATCCCCAGAGTACATGCTGTCAAGCAGCAGCACATATTCCTGTCATTAACAAATCTACAGTATAGCAAGATCCACCCGTAATGTAACCATTCTAATGAACTACAAAATATACATTTAGTATTTACTATATTTACCATGAAAACAGTCAAAGATACAATTTTTTTTAAAACTTAGATTTGTATCCAAAGCAAGAGATACAGTACTATACTTTTTGTTAACAGGCTTGGATGCTTTCACGAGTCAGATTTAAGGTGATGGATCACTGGAGCACTGATGGTTCGATCTAGGCTTCTTCGATATATAGCACAGGGCAATTATATTTAAAAAACAAACAGAAAAAAAACAAACTTGTTTCTAGCACACAATACCTAATACTGTATAATATACAAACTACAAAATCCAGATATAAAAAATTGGTTGAAAAACAAAGGTTGCATATCAAATGGATATCCCCAGCTTTGACCCACTTCATAAGTGAACCTCCAATTTTGTAAAAAAACAAAGTACTGTATTTATTACTATAAAAAGACTACGGAACCCCTAAAAGGCCATCGTAAAAAAAAATAAAATAAAATAAAATAAATACTACTACAGTACTCTCCAGCTAAGAGAACACCCCTCTGGAAGCAAGCAAAGTGTTCTTATAGCCAAAGTGTTCTCTAAAATGGAGTTTGCAGACACAATATGAAATCAATAAAAAAAAAAAAAAAGGTATGTATTACCTGTCATGACGTACGTGCATCAGCATATGAAATTAACTGAATAAGTAAAAGCAAAACAATAGGCAAGTGTATGTTAATAAACTATAACAAAGTAACAGACAAAGTAAACTTAATAAAACTAAAGCAAAACAACATGGTCAAAAAGCTTAAATCGCTATGTACTATGAAATTAGCTGTCGGGTGTGTTTCGGGCTATCACAATGGCAGAGGAAAAAAATGTAACGTTAATAAACTGTCAAACTAAAGTAACATTACACCCCTACACACGTTACAAAATGTAGCAGAAATATACAAGACATGCACATTAATTAACAGAATGGTGAAACAACTCACCAGAACAGGAAACACCAAACTCTTTGGCGACTTGTGTGTGATTCAGACTTTATTCAAGAGCTTGAACAATTTGTGCAGCAAGAGAAACAGCGATGCACTTTGTCATTTGTTTACATGCCATTTTGTAGCAACGAGGTGGACTCGTGGAAATCAGAATACAAAACAATTAAATGATATGACGGTGGTTCTGGAAAGATTCAATAAACCAATCAGTGTCCCTCAAGACACTCTCGTGATGACAAGTCGCTTTTTTACAAAACGGTACTGTATCAGTTGTGCACGAATCACTGTCAGTGCCAAGAAGGTGTTCTTTTAAGCAAAGTTACTGTTCCTTTAGCCGGAGCATTTACAATGCTTAGGCAAAGTGTTCCCTTAGGAGATGTTCCTATAGGCGGAGACCACTGTAACTTGTGCGCACCAGACATTATCTTGTGCACACGACTTATCTTGTGAGGATGAGTAAATACCTTGCAGACTTCAGCAGACACCTGGTGTTCTTGGTGGATAGGTTCGGAGACAATCACCATATTTTCCTCATGGCATAACTATGCAAAACTGGTGTGCTTTTAGACTCATGTTATTTTAACATAAATACTTTATTGCATCCATTTGTATTCTCTTGAACTGTATTCTGTCTGGAACATTTACAAAATCAAATGTGAAAGGAGTAATCCGAGTCATGTTTCAGGATTTTCGACTTAATTATCATCAAGAAAAATATGCACATATAATCCCTTTACATTATACAGTAGGCTACATCATACAACAGTTCACAGCTCCTGAAGACCAGCTCGCAAGACAAAGCTATTTTACACCAGTGATACAGATCACATGGTGTTCACAGATCAATGTTACTTTATGTTATCTTCATGATATGGAGTAAACCGAGTCACGTCTCAGTGATTTGAGAGTTATTATCGGGGCCGACACATTGATGATCGAGCCTAATCCTGCTTTTGTTCTAAGAAAATGGGTTACGTAGCTCACCTATGCAAATAACAGTACTGCAAAGATTGAGAGAGAAATTGCAAAATAAAAAATCAAATAGGTTACCGCAATCTCTTACAAGTATTAAGCACTAACTAGTGCTAATGAGATACCATCTTGTGTGCAAGAGATACTAACCCACGTTCCTTTAGGAGTTCCGTAACAGACTGCTAGCTACTCAGAGCAAAAAAAAAAAAAAAAAAAAAAAAATATAAAATGTTTATTCTGTATTGCACACTGGGATTATAAGAAAGATGCCTGATTCGTTATTTATCATTTTAATTATCCTACTGTTCTCAATTTGCAAATTGCTAAATTACAAATGGCATAACATTCAATTATTCATTCATACTGCAACCATACAATATAACAATTGTGAATTAGTTTTAGAATCGTGCTTATTTTACCAATACAAATCATTCAGGAATGCCCCTGAAGTGCAGCCTCTGCTTCTGGGATGGTATTGGTTACTTGCAGTACTAGAGTCATAACAGATATGGACCAAGTCCTAACCTTGGAACTCAGACGCAACATCAGATTTATCAATTTCGCCTGGCTCTTTCGTCAGATTTATGTTCCTGGATCCTTCCTATCACTGACACTATTTACAGAGGAGATGAGTATTCAGAATTCACTATATTTATTCAATAAATACACAAGGATTATCGATGTAGGGTAAACCTTCGATTTCTGACTAGTTAAATATGTCAGGGTGCCCGGACAAGTGGATTTCCTTCCCCTGATGTTCCAAATAATATAGAAGGATAAGCACAAACACAATGCCTACTTTGGGTCAAAACATTGCTACTGTGTAGAAAATGTTAAGCAGGCAGAAGTCAGGTCACTGTTATTTTCTTTCCCTTCAGAAGTTACAGTTAAGCCAATATTACCTTTACAAAACAGGAATAATCACAAGCCACGGATTACTTTCCCTTTTCAGAGTTAAGCTTACACAAGTCACCAGTGCAGGTTTTTGTTTTATTATGAATGTAAAAAAAATGCTCAGGGCATTGAATGATTCATGGTTAAGGCTATCTTTGGTTCAGATGACAAAAACGTAGAACGGTTCAGCGGTTTCAATCAGATGGTACAGACTCTGCAGTCTGATTAATTACACTTTACTGTTTCACTACAATCCATATTTTGAATTTTGTTTTTTATACACTGCAAAAGCTTGTATGGCACCATTTTTTGTATTGAACATTTGAATGCTATAGTACTACTTTGGATGTTAATTTATTATTTCATGTTGTATTTTCACAATGGACACTGCAATTTCTTACTTTTGTTATGTAAAGCCCTTAGTGAACCAAAAATGTCACGTGGTTATATATATATTTTTTAAATGTAGCAACTTTTATTTTTGTGTTTTTCACCTACAAACGTGGCTTTTCATGATGTGGTTTTGTATTAGACACTGCAGCAGCTTGTATTTTGAATTTTTGTATTTCAGTATACTTGTGTAAAATTATATATCTGGAAAGCAGCAAAATTCAGGTTGAATTTAATTTCATGTTTTTTAAATGTGCAGGTGCTAACCCTGTTCAAGAATCCTTTTGTTAAGAGTCTAAGCATTTATAGTGCTTTTAAATAATAAAGTCTACTCAATGGAGAATTACTGTAAATTTCCACTATTCCAATTTTTGATTAGGAAGTTGGTTGCTGATTGCACCTCTACCCGAATTAGTACCACAAGCATGTACAGTACAATTCAGCTAGCCACCATGCCACAATGGCTGTATGCTTTCCATGCTACCTTTATTACGCATGTCTACAGTACTCTAATACAAACCAAATCAGTGCTTCTAAAAGCAGTTGAAATGGGTTGAATGCTATTAATATAAATCTGATTCACTATCAAATAGAGAAGATACTGCCCTTTAGCCCACAGTACTCCAGAAATGATAGGCAATACAAAGTCTGTTTTAAAATTCCAACGCAACCTGAAACAGGTGAAGAGCCACTGCATTTAACAAAAGTGGCCTCAAATATAGCTCATGATTTGCCAGCTTCAGAAAGTTGTAACACAGTTTGTTGGTTTGTGTAGCAGCCTTTGCCATCTTGAAGGAAGAGCAACAGGGTCTTGATATTGTGAAAATACATACCAACTATCTTCTTCATCCTCCTCCTCCTCATCATCCTCCAGGTTCAAAACCTCCACCTCGTCCAGAGCCGACTGGTCCAGTTTCTCCTCAGCATCAAGATCTCCTTCAAAGTCAGAGTTTGTCAGCTCTGTTGTGGACGAGTCCTTGTCACAGGACACCTCGCCATTACTCCTTGGCAGGTTCAAATAGCTGTTGACATTGTAACACTGGTCCATCTCCAAGCCACTGACATGCTCTAGGTTGGTCAACTTATCTACGCTGCTATTGCTGTCATGAAGGTGCATGTCCAAGTTTGTGATGGTACTGCTCAAGTTAATGTTCCCATCAGGCCGTAACGGGACAGTTTTGTTTGCAACCCCTTCAGTTAATGTAAAGTCCCCCATGGTCCTGTCATCTATGTTGCTTGCCACTGTAAGGTTGCTGTTGGCTCCTATGCTCTTCCCTCCCCGATTCCTGAGCTGCTGGTTCTGGATCTCCAACCTCCTCACCAGGTCCTGCAGCTTGCGGACCTCCTCCAGTTCTGGCCCAGACTGATTCTGGTCAGCCTCAAATGCAGGACCCGGCCCACCTCCCAGCTCAGTCACAGCACTGTGACCTAGTGGCTGTATCTCAGTGGCATTCTCGGGAACCACCATCTTTACTCACCACCGAGACTGTGGAGACAAAAGGGAAATGATACAATAGTGAGACTACTCTTTAGAGCTGCTACAACTCTCTCTGTTACAGGTTATAAAGAAATAATGAAGAACACTTACAATAAACTCAGCTTTTAAAAATAAATAAATAATTTTAAACTGCTAGTACCTAAAATAACTGTAATTACGCTCTGTAATTCCAGGGCTGTACACAAATACATATTTTGAGTAATCATGTTGGTGGTTAAAGCATCTTAAAAATGCAGTTTTCACACTTTTTGCAAAATGTAATGACTTCCATATTTTTACCCCACACACCCCCAGAGATGCTGAATGTCCTACTGTCCGGATGTATTTTCAGCAGGTAAGCTGCCTTTTTTGTGTGCCTGCCAATTTCTTGCACATTTCTTACTCGATGGCTAAACAAGCTGTCTGATTAATTCTGTCATGCAGTGAGGGAGACTTAACAGATTGTGTGTTAGATTAGCTGATCTGTGTTAATTGGCTGTATATGGTGAAAAAATGGTCATCCAACTTCAGTACAAACAAATTCAGATGTAAAACAGAAATGCTTTCATTAGCAATGGTCAAACATGGTTAAGTAAAAAAATAACCAAGTTCCCTGTATAGTACTGAACTATTATTTTAGCCATTTTCTCTGCACTGGAAGAGCACCTGCTGAGGAATGGAGGGTATAAACATCAGCAGGTTCCCTCCACATTTTTCTGACCAAACACCTTTGCATTAGGTTTACTACTGGGAGATAAAAGTTCCATTTCCCTCCAGCAAAAATATGCTCCAATCCAGATTCTAAATACCAATTAAAGCTCTTTCAAGACTAGGATTTTGCAAAACCAGTTTACACTACCTTCTTTTAAGGCGAATCTAAGACGGCTTAGTTCTTTTCTATGTAGCGTAAACACAGCCGTCCTAAAAGTAGCCTGCTCCAGCGGGGGCTCTGCGACGGCTTTGGTCTGTTTTTTTGCTGTACTGTGAATGCAGCTGCTCCCGAGATGGCTCACTTTTGCCATGTACACTTGTGGGCAACGCCCCCATTGTTAGTGTCAAACAGGCACAGACAACAGCAACAGGAAATTGGGATTGTTACTCGTACAACAACCAAAATATATATTTCACAGAACGCCGACAGGCTGAACATTCCAAAATAGATTTTTATATTTGTGTTATAATGTGAAAATACATTTAATAATTCAAGAGTTGTAAGTGTAAAGGCACTATGTTTCAGTAACAGTGCAGAGTCAAAGTGCACTGCTACATCATTGCTCTAGCTATTGCATGAGCAGATTGATCCACTAATCAATAGTGGGATTACAGATTAATCACCCCTGCCATGACAAGCTGCGCCATCTGGATTCATCACACTCCAGGGGGTCTGATCAGGCTTGGAATAAGTTATATAAATTAGGAACAGATCTCATAACCAAAGGGCATTGCATTTAGCATACAAGTAAGCAACTATACTGAGCATCAAAAGAAACAAATCACTTATATTTGAGCCTCAAAACAAACTTATCACTTATATTTGGATAAACTTCACTAGGTGTGATCGAAAAATGGCCCTCTGTTTTAGAGCAAGTACAGTGACTTTCTATTGTGCTGATTAACAATTGATATCATGAAGATGCTGCAAAATGATCTGTTGATCTTGGGCAGGTGTTGTAACTCCCAGTTCGTAGCCCGTCATTGACAGTGTGTGTCTGGTTATACTGTCTCGCCAGGTTTGAAATTGCTGGCTGTGAGCACCCAAGACGGCGAGCCACAGTACGCTGCCCTAGTCCAGCCACCAGCATGCCAATTGCACGAAGGCGCTGCTCTTTTGGCAGACGTGGCATATTGTTTTTTCCTTCTGTGATTTTCTTTATTGCTTTTATTCAAGCTTGCAATTCAATAGCTAAAATCACTCCATATCCAGTGTCCAATAAACTGTCTCCCTAATTTGGTGAATAAGTGTATATGCTTCAGTCAGTCACTCAAGCATGTCATGGTCAAGGATGAATGATCGAGAGATTAAAAAGAAACCAAAAACATTTTGTCAATGTCCCTCATTTATATACCTTTTTTTTCGAAAATAAACGTTATAATAGTGTTAAAGTTTCTTTTGATTCTCGATATACATGGGGAGGTTCAGATGCCCTTACACTTGAGCATGCAGATTAGAAAGACTTCCACCTAAATGATTTGCAAAACAAATGTTTGAAACAAGCTGCAAATTTTCTCCATAGTCGGTTAGCAGCATTCCCTAACCAAGCTCATGCTTCACTGTCTCCAATTTCAAAACCTATCCATAAATCGTTAGCTCCGGAAGTGCTACTTAAATAGAAAAGTCTGCATTTCACATAACTGCTTGGAATGAAAAAAAAGAAAGAAACAATGTTCAAAACATCTTCTAATAAGACAAAAAGGAAAAAACAGACAGTATTGAATGGATGCAATTTGTGATCCCCATGTGCTAGCCTACTGAGTTACATTTGTAGACTGTGGGTCTCCTGTGTACTGTAGATCCAATCTTTCTGTTGGCAGCTGTGTAATTTTACCTGAAGAAGCAGCATATGTTACAGGGAGGTAATTACCTTATATTCTAGATTTATTTAATAAACAAAAACCCTTAACCAATCCTTGCATTCTCCCACACACCAAGGCCATAGAGGCAGTAATATTTTCTTCAGAACGATTGACATGGGCTGTCAGTTGCTGCTTCGTACCCGAAGTGCAGAGAGTCAGGAGTCGTTCATGGCCAAATTAACATTGGGGTTCGCTTCACAAACAATACATCTGATCCAGTCTCGTTCTAAATACATATTGGATCTTTACAGAAATACAGTTTTAAAAACGATCCTTTAGATAATGCTAAGAAAAAAAGCACATACATAATCTATTGTGTATTCTTTTTGTAAATAGTTAAATGTCGTAATACTGTTTGGAGGTTAAAATAAAACAGAAACAATAATAATAAATCCCTGAATTCCGGCAATCATATTAAAAGGCACCATACATTGTCTTAATCTGCAATTCCTGATATTTACAATACATATATCAGTGAAACGTGGTACAGGTCATCCGCGATTTTCCCCACGTAAAAACAAACTCAACTTTAACACCAATAACGATTATTTTATCCGAAGCTGCACTATACAGCATCCACGTTTGTTCCGACACCCCTCACCCACCAACACAACAGATTAAATATATTGTTTGCCACTTCCGTTGTGATACTGAACACATAGGAATTAAATTACACGTGTGTACGCTTTCATTCTAACTATTTTATGGCTGTATTATTTAAAAATAATTAAAAAATATATATAATAATGCACTGGATTGTAGATGCCCCATGCCATAAACCACAACAAAACGGTCTGGTGTTGTTTCCGTTGAAACAAATTGAATTTGAATATTTAAAAATTCCAGTTTCCCGAGGTATGCATACACCAGCGATATTATTATGTTTTCATGTATTAAAAATGTTTTTAAAAACACGATTTTTTTAAAAATATGAAATCTCAAACCCACAAACAATACCGTAATCCCGACGAAAGGTACCTTTCTTTCACCTCTTTTCTCCTTGTTCAATAGCGCTCGCTCCCTGCTCGAGCACTTTGCGCGGGCACATCAAAGAAAGAGGCGGGACTTTCACGAATCACTAGCACTAGCACTATTACTATTACGCAAAACGTGTGGGTTGGTTTTCCAGATGACATGGTGGGAAAGAACAGCTATGCTGTTTTATGAAAAATAAACAGTGAATTGGTAGTCGATTTGGAGTAAATTTGATGCATGAAATAAACGCACTAATATCTACGCACTATAAAACTAGATACTTCGATGCATCAAAATCTGACTAGCAGAACTACAAAAATATTTTAGCAGTATGAATACAGGTCATAGATTGAGGGATACTCTTCAAATTTAATAAGTATATATTTTCAAAGTGACAATTAATAAGCCAAATTGATGGCATTTGAACTTCAAGGCAACTGCAAGAGCTATGCAGCAGTAGTTCTTAAAGTAACACTCATGGCAATAATAAAAATAAATCACGCACATATTTTTACAGACAAATACTAGACTTGACTGGAACGAGAAGGGTTACCGTTACCGTTACTGGCACTTAACACTTTGTTCAAAGCCAGGTAAATACGTCAATACTTTTCAGTTTAACAGAACGTAGAACCACTCAAAACGACTGATTGCAAACACCATACTTTACGTTATGCAGTTATGAAAAGTCAATATTGTCTTGCGTCTTGGTGAGTTTGCTACTCAAACGACGTTTGTGGTATGAACACCAAACGTATGTATATATATATATATATATATATATATATATATATATATATATATATATATATATATATATATATATATATACCATTGGTAAGTCTTTAATGTGCATTCGCCGCGCTTTACAATCTGCACTTCAGCCCTACACATTTTCAGTTTCCACAACACCTGGCTGCAATCTGAATGCAAGTTAGCCTGAAATCTTACATGTTATACCAATGGACTGACCTCTGTGATACATGGTTTGCTGAACTATATAATGCGTGTTTGTGATTCAAGTAGTTTTTGTTTTACTTCTAAACTGTAACACGCACACCGTAAAATAGTGTTCTGTTTGCCTATGGCAAGTAGCCTAAACAGAAGAGCAACTCCTGAACTCAATATATTAGTGAAAACGATAAAAACAACGGCAATCACGCATCCCTACCACCAGAGGTCACTATAGTCAAGGTTATGACACAAAGGATGATTGGTAATAAATACTGCTGCATTTGTTTATAATCTTAAAGTCCTTTATAGTTTTAGAACAACAACTTTATTTCAAGATTTCGTGACGCGCCAGGGCAAAATAAATGAGCTTCAAAAATAATCTGGAAAATGTAACCAGGTACAGCAAAATAATACTAGACTTACATATAAGATGTATGTAAGGAAACAAAACTAATTACTGAGATCATTAAATTATCCTGTATCTTGAATGCTGGATAGTGCCAATTCAATTTATCGAGTAACTCAAATTACTTTTACCACCAAGGAGAGCTTATTTGTGTATGGCAAGAATTGTCAAGAAAGAGCTCATTTCATGATTATTATTGCCATGTTGCCTGTGTGGGGGCACATGTTTTGTATTGTGGCATCAAATAGCAATTATTCAAGTAAAAAAAAAAAAAAAAAGACTTTTTAGCAAGCTGCAGAGAATGAACATTACATGGGTAACCTACATCATGTACTCCCCTGCTCTACCAAAAGAGTGCTGCAGTGCAAGATTATTGACAATAGATTCCTATCAAATTATGAGCACTTAGCGCTTGAGAGAAATTCAAAGTGGGTTGTACGTGCAGTAGGACTAGATTTACAGAGCCGTATAAAACAAACCTGCACATATTAATAAAGGGCATAATATAGATAAGAACTGATTGCAGCGCACCTGTGCCACATGACACCTGCCATTTCCACTACTACTCAACTACAAACCAGTTTAGAGATAAGAAAGCACAGATTACAAATGCGATCCTTTCAGCCATTCAGGTGTGTGCGCCAGTTCCAGTCATTTCTAAAAACACAGAACTCTCCTTTTAAATACAGAGCCCTGTTGCAGTATGGTTGCTTTTAAGATTTTTAAAGAATGAAAAAAAAAAAAAAAGATATGACAGCTACCCATCTGCAAAAAAATGAGGTTAGTTATTGCCACAGGCGTGGGAGTATTAACTTTACTGTCGACGCTTTGGTAGGCTGTCTCTGACTATCTCACAAAAGTGTGCATCAATATCAAATAATAGCCAACGCAGTAGTGGCAATGCATTAGCAAGGATAGCACAAGTGCATTACAATGGTATGAGACATTGGTAGAATGGTACAACTGCAGTAGCATGTTCCTATTTTCAGTGGTAACAATACACACTGGTTGTCCAATGCAGTGGAAGTCAGGGCCACTTCAATATATCTACACAAACATTGTATTGTGATTGATTGATGGTTCCGATGGGGTCTACTAAGGTTACTAGAGGACATGTAATTACAATTCTGTAGGAAGCTTTTTTTTTTTTTTTACATTTAGTCAAATAAAATACTGTTAGAATGGTTATAGAATATTTACTGTGATATAGGATTTGGCAAAAGGTTATGTTTTCCATAGCCAGTGCCTTTCCTTTTTGAAAAGAGCCCAGTGTTCCCTTTATCACTCCAAGACTGTGGAGTTTGCACGGTGTTGTTTGCATTAGAGTGGCAGACTTTTCTGTATATGAAAGATAAGTACATGTAAACATGGTTTTCATTGCCTGTAGCAAACCAATCTGCCTATTTCTTGTACTCAGCCTTAGGAACAGGCAGAAGGCGGCTTCAGTCTGCAGTGCTGCTAGCCTTTCTCTTAGACAGACAGTGCCTCTCTGATATACCTAACGTGTCATGTGAATGGACAGACTGACAAGACTAACGGGTTTAGTCTCATGTACTACAAATTGCACTACAGCAAACCAACCGGTATCCATAATAAAGGCATAGATATGGCTTTAGTCTCCAGACCCTCATAAAAGTGTAACGCAGAATTTCTGCATTGTATTGTTGCAGTGTTACCATTCTTTTTTCAAAAGTTATACTATGCATTTACAATAATTTACCCTGGTTTGCCATTTTTTTATATGCTTTACCATTCCTTGCTGGTCTTTACAGGATGTACCTGTGCTTTACCATAAATTCAAAGTGCTTTATTACACTTTGCTATGCTTTTACTATGGGAAAGTTTTATAAGACGAGCCTCACCCTTTACAAACACTAAACCTGTCCATGCCCTGGGCAATCAAAGACAGGCAGCTCCAATACTATCAGTACCACACCTTTCACAAGTATAGTTTTAACCTTTCCATGTTCTACTGTTTAAGTGCCTGAAGATGTACGATAGCTCTTTAAGAATGTGACATACACTCCAAAAACTGTTTGCCAGGGATCGTCAAAACCCAGACAGAATGTTTATTATTGTGCAAAGCTCTTCCCTCCCCTGTACAGTTCAGTAAAATTCCACTCTAACCTCTAAGTCGGCCTGATAACTTCAAAACAGTTGTGGATTCTAAACTGTAAGGGGCGCCCTCTGTAGGACACCTTTTAACAGTTTGGTGGTTGGGATCCTTTACAAGGAAGCCACTGCCCTCTGAAAAAGGACCTGATTGGACAATGCCAGTTCAGCAGGTAGAACCGCAAAGAAGCCAAGCACTTCCCCACCAAGCAAGGCTGCCAGGTAAGATTTTTCCTGAGGATAAGTTAGAGGGGGGGGATAAATAGGGGAGGCATGCCCCCATAATCCCTACCCAAATCGGTATATATGTTGGACATTTTAGTACAATATTTATTGCAACCCTATTTTTTTGTGCTTTTGGTGTTAATAAATGGATAACCAAATTACCTGCAGGATTAATCTATGCTATCGTGACTATGCTATTACAAGTCCTGTGCTTGTAAATACTGCTAATAGATAGTATAGCAGGAGACTGTGGGAACATCCTGTCTGATGGAAGCCCTGTGTGTGCCACAGTGTTTTGGAAATACCAAGTTCCCCAGAGGAAAAAGTTATTATAGAAAAAGAACAGAAATCACACAACTGAAGCACTGTTTTTTCAGGAATCAAGACAAGAATAGAATAGTCTGTCTGCTGTGGTGGATTTACTAATGCAACCAAGGTTATCTGGAAAACAAGGAAAACTGTCACAGTGAACACGATCACTCTGTTAGTGAATGACAGAGGCAATTTGAATTAGTATCAACAGTCCAATTGGCCATAAATGTTTAGTACAATTGGTGAACAGTTGATTCAGATTTTGCTGTTTGAGTACAATGTAAGATTACTGCTAGATAAAGTAGGTCAAGGTTATTCAGAATTAGATGACAAATGGAATCTCTCTGCCATACACTTTCATTGGGATTCCAAATCCTGTTATCCTGCAATAAGAAGACTGTGCAGTTTCAATAAGCAAATGTCACAAAGGTTCCCTTTCCAAGCACAGCACAGACAGCCTCAGTGGAAGCAGCATATAACTGCCTTTTATTAAAGAGCAAGTAACTTCAAATGTAATATTAATCTTTAGATAGATAGATAGATAGATAGATAGATAGATAGATAGATAGATAGATAGATATAGTCTGTTAGTAAACAACACACACTAATATATATTTCTCCAATATTGACTTATATGTTTTTTTTTTTTTTTTCTCTTATCACCATGTGACTCTCCTTCCTGATCCCAGGGAAATCGTGTGACTTTGTTGGCCTCAGATCAGAAGCAGGTGGAGCTTTGCACTTGAGAACGAGCTTGGTAAATCTGTCCTGTAGCATAGTGATGATACAGCCCTTGTTACTGTGTAGTGGTATCTGCACAATATCTTTGGGTGACTACAGGAAATCCTATTGGTGGAGCTGTATGTTTGTGTGGAGAGCAAGGCCGAGGGAGGGGGTCTCTCTATTTGAGGGTTCAAGGCAGGTCCAAGTGTGGTGATGAAAAGCAATAGGAAGTGAAAATTCTGCGGCTTTTAGTCTTGTCAACTTTCTAACTAAACGCATGATGTCAGACCAGAGGAATGAGGGACATGTCGATTGAGATCTGTTTAAAATATGCCAGCTGACTGCAGGTATTCACATTTTGTTTCATATCTCTCTTTCAATGGCTTATAATCTACCAGAAATGCTTCACAAATACAAAATATTGTTTCTGCTCTGAAAATATTTTTTGTTCCCCTCGTAAACTGTTTTTCCCTAATGTGCCAAGGTGTGTCACATTGTCCTCAAGGCAGTGTTTGTTTAAACAACCTCTGAAAAGGCCTGCACTATCAGTAGGGCTCTGCTCCAGCAGCCAACTCCTCAGGGAGAGAATTCCTTCCAAGAACACACAAATCAAGACTTGCAATTCTGTATCTGGTGGGCTGAATGTCTCGATTCACACAGAGATAGAGAAAGAGCTGCTATTGCAGAGAGAGAGCTCAAAGCTGGGTTATATCAGCAGGGATTGCGATGGAGAGAGATCAGGGGCACCAGGGGGATCGCCACCAGGGAGATCGCAGACCCTTCCAAGCATAATGCATTGTGATGTACCTACCTGTAGCTTTTATTGCAATCAAAATGTGTTTTCCCTGCACACCCCTTTCAGAATTAAACACTTTGAATACTGTGTTCAGTTCTGGTGACAACATTAATACAAGGACATTGTGGCCTTGAAGAGAAACCAGACTAAAAACAAAGTGTAAGATAGACAGCAGCAATTTATTTTGCATAGAAAGTAGTGGTAATTTCATAGAGTAAGTGGAAGCACAATTAGGAGACAGAGGGTAGGAGACGTTTCTTTACACTGAGGGTGGTGAGGGGATGGAATGGGTTACCCAGTCATGTTGTTGATGGTGAATCATTAGGATCCTTTAAGACCTACCTTTGACTCAATGAGATTAACATGTTGTACAGTTGTACTTACAGTTGCTCTAAATGTTTGCTTCTACCCATTGCACAGCAAACAACACACTCCTCATGTGATTACGTGACTCTCCCATGATCCCAGACACTAGAGACTGAGGTACGAGATAAAAACAGTTCCTCATATTATATGATGTGTTCTGCTTTTGTTCCCCAGTTGATTTATGATCCTTGAAGTGTGAATTAAAATATCAACACTTAGGGTTGAATGTGTGTGTATGTATATGTGTGTGTGTGTGTATATATATTGCTACAATATGTACACTGTAGCCAAGATAAAGTAATGTCCTTGTTATCACTACAGGATGTTCCATAACAAGAGTTCATTTTTGCTGTCAAAATCTATGGTGCTGCTTCAGCCATAAATTAAACCTTTATTTGATACACTGTTGTGATCCATTAAAGAGAAAGTTCTAAAATTAGATTTACAGCTTTAGAAAACTGCTATGTGTGTTCGCTGTGTGTCAATGAGTATTTAACAGTAAACAGGAAAAGGATCAGGTAAAGAACTGCAAATACCTGTAATACAGAATATATGAAATATTATCAAATTGTACTACATTAAAAAACAGTACTGTAGCTGAATTCGAGGTCCTGTGGCTTGTGAACGTGTTGTGTAAATGTATGAATGCACAACGTATATGTATAATACAATGGATTCTATCATTTATGTGTAAAATGGTCTTAGCGTTGGTCCTAATTGAAAATGATTGACAGAGACCTAGTCTTCATATGAAGCAGTTTATTATATGTTGAATGGATGGCATTTAATAACTTGTACTTGGGTTTGGATGGAGCTGTGGTCTGCATGTTTCACATCAACCCCATACGAAGGAGTGATTGCCATGCATTCCAGTGAATAGAGCAGTAATCCCAAAAATTCTACAGCACCTCTCTATAATTTATGGCGGTATAGAGGTGTTGGAATGTTAACAGGTGTCAAGACAGAAACACAGAAATGGCACTTTAACTGTACTCTACAGAAGAAAAAAACAGTCCTTTCACCTTCAGCGCAAAAAAAAAAATAGGTGATTTGAGTCTTATTATGCGACAGGCACCACAGCATAAGTAAATGCTTTTATTTTTGTGTTATTTTTAATATACATTATTTTAAATCAGTTTTACCCCAATTTCTCCCCAATTATAAATTTGAGGTCTGAAGATCAGTCCTCCTTTGCCTCTGTCCATCTACTTGGATGAACCTGCTTAACCGAAACAACAGCTATTACCGAGCTACTGAACCCTGGAGACATCAGCTGCTCAACCAGTAGGGGTCGCTGTAGCGCGATGAGGTGAACGATCTCCAAGGAATATGCAAGATTTAAAAAAAAAGGGTATGCACAAAGTCCTTCTTTGTGTTTGTATAATGTTTGAAAAGTTTTTTCTTCAAGCTTGCATTTATGGTCTTGCACATCTTGTTTGACCCTTTTTTGGCACGGTCCATTGCAAACTGGAATTGAAGCGCTTTGGAAAGCTAAATGCTTGTATAATTTGGTGGTCCATTCATCAAATAAATAAATAAATAAATAAATAAATAATTCTATGAACAGGTATGTCCTGTAAAAGAAAATGAAATAGTTATATTAACTGCAAATGTATTTGATTATATTTCTGATAGTTAGACTCAGCATGTCGGCAATTTATAATCAAATATTTTTGCAGTAAACAAGCAGGTCTGTACTGAGAATATTTATTTTAGCTGTCAATTAGACTTAAGGCTGTAGCAGGGGCAGAGTGTTGGTGAACATTCCACAGCAGTGCATGCTGAGGCCTGGCTGGTTTCAAAAGACAGGGCCGATAGCCAGAGAAGGAGGCAGCAAGCACCTTCAGAGACCAGATTGAAGAACACCATTGAAATCCCATTATAATAGTAGTGTGCTCTGCAGAAATCCTAGCATAACTAATAGCAGACCACAGTATTTAATGGCAATGCAATAGATTCTGAAAAAAAATAAAAAATTCTGAAAAAGTATTTACACACAAACTGCTTTTAAATCGCTTCTGATTATAAACTGATCTGTCTTTCATCAGGATGTTCCTGGAATATCTTCTGTTTAATTTTTTTTCATAACCTAATCTTTTGAATTGTTCATATACCATTTCCTTTTCTTCAACCCTGATGTTAACACTAGCCAAACTAACAGATGCTTTTAATCTGAAATTGTTTGCAAAAAAGAACTCAAATGAAAAATAATTAAACTTCTATTAAAAATAAATGAATAAATTAATGAATAAATGCAAAGGCATACAGCAACAACAGAACAGCAACCTAAAGCTTAAAGGTACCGAACCCTTAAATATATAATGTTATCTCTACGGGAGACTATTTCACCAGTGGCACAGTGTTGTGCCACAAAAACACTTCTTTACCTTTGAAGATTTGCTAAGTGGGGGCTGGTTTAGGTAACCAGTCTACGTAGTGGTTGGGGAAAATGCCTTTTTTAAAATTATTATTCTACAATGTACATTTTTTATTATTTAATTTACAAGAAAATGTATCTTTTTTATGTTTGTAACACGTCAAGGAAGCAGTCTAGGCTTGTTTAAATTCTCTTCTTCCAAAATGTCTCCCACCCTTTACTCACTCGCCTTCTCTTTGTCTGTCTCTTTCAAATACAAGGCAAGCCAGAGCTTGTCTGGCTAATATAACAAATGAACTAAACTCTGCTCCTCCACCATTTTCTCTCATACTAATTCAGTTAGACTGACTACACTACAATGTAACCCAGGAATCCTACTCTTACAGAAAATACATACCCCATTGGGATACTATTCTAATGCCAGTTTAAAAGCCAGAAGAAACATTTGAATTACCTGCATTGACAATACAATGGATTTGGATAGAGCATTGCACAGTGGTTCAGATGTACTGGTACTGTAGCACACTGCTGCTGCTGTTACTTCTGCTATGGTACCATGGTACTTCCAAGGATTGCCATTGTCAATGTGTGTTGATAGTAAAGTGATGTCAATATACCACTGTGGCTCTCCTTAGTTAGTATGGTCCTATTGTTGTGTGACATTTCCAGTTTTGAGGCTACTAATGAGTTACAGTTTATGTTAACCAAGACATTTAACCCTGATAGTACCTGCTACATAAGCAAGCAATTTGACACTGTGATAAAACATGCATTTCAGCATCAAACTATTCTGGTAATATCACAGTGATAATTGCATGCTATACGTTTGCATGAAAACTCACTGTCCATGGCACTTAACAGTAATCTGGATCTGTTGGGTAAGTACATCAGTGTCCTCAACACATCAGCGTTTTTCCAATTTCAATAGCAGCTGCACCATGTAGACTTAAGGCAAAGGTGTGCAACAAAGGTATTTCTGTTTCAGGTGACTGGTTTTGGATTCGAAATCCAAGAAAGCGATACATGCTGTGAAAGTTTGTGGGTATCAGTGTTGCTTCATGAACAAAAAGACTCTTCACCTTTGATATGCTTTTAAAGGTGAACCTACTTGTTTTGAATGGATACAGTTTGTTCCATGCAGTAGAACTGGTCAGGATCCCTGAGAGAGAGAGAGAGAGAGAGAAAGAGAGAGAGAGGCTTTGGAAAGTTTACAAAAATAGAGATATTTCCAAATTTTAATTTGTTTAAACTGTCGATGGGAATGTATCTATCTGCCCTGGTGTTAAGTCACAATGTCACAATACAAAATTAGAGCTGTCAGCGTCATGGAAAAATATCTCCAAGACCTACCTACATGGAAATATGTAATTGTGACATGCATACATACATAGGTACAGACAGTCAGGCACTGTATATATCCCCAGATTTTGATGGTATTTCTACACAATGTCTTTACCAAGTTTCACTACAATCGCATAAGCAGTTCTCTATTTGACACAAGTCTTCTTTGACACAAGTACTTACTGTACAGCGAGTATGGCACCTAATTGATATTAATTGATATTGTTATAATATCCTTTTGTGTGTTTGTTAATGGAAAAATGTAAATCTTAAAAGCAATTTCAACTGTCATTGTATTGCTTTATTGATGTATTCATTTATTCATGTTTTACATTTGACTTACTATTGTATAGTGTTTGCTATCATTCTGCTGTTTGGTGCTCCGGAGTCTGTTTTGAGCTTGTCAACCTTTACATTGAGGTGGGGCTGAAAAGTCACATTGTCAATTGATTTGAATAGGATGAGGGAGGCTGTTCAATTCTGGCACGTAACTCAAAAAAAAAAAAAAAAAAAAAAAAAAAAAAAAAAAAAAATCTGAACCACTCAGAAAATTGCAAACAGCATTACATATCAGAAGGGGAATAAGGGAAATAAAACAGAATTATAAAGAAACTGCTCTTTAAAACCCAGTTCCAAATCTTCATAACTGATGTTATTATTAACTACCTGTGCATACCTCCATGCATGCATTAACATGCATTGCTAAAATAAATTAAAAACAGTAACTACAGCTAAAGGCTCGGCAGCTGCAAAGTACATTCTGAAGAAATAATTTCCAGTTGGCAGGGAAGACGTGGAGGCGGAGCCTGAGCTGTTTACTTCTTCCAAACTGAAATTTATTAGCCTGTTTACAGTGAGCAAGCTCGGCCTTGTTATGGTTTCACACAGTGCAGCTGCAATAACATTAATCATGATAATAATCTTTTAGAAGTGCTTTTCACATTGTCTCTGGGTGATTAGCAGTTTAAGTAACAATAGCCATAATTTACCTCCTGAATCCCAGTTAAGTCTGGTCTTGAGAGTTACAAGCACATTCTTTACTAGATGCCCTTGTATAGAAAACTAGACAGGAGATAGGTCAGAATCTCTGGAAAACAGAGCCAGAGTTGAATGCCAATAAGGCTTGTAGAGGATATGGCTCAGCTGTTTTCCTTTCAAAATATTTATCTGAATTTAAATTATATGCCTAAACTAAGATTTGGTGAAGGGATCATGGAGGCCTGCTTCTCCGATCGATCCCTCCTCCTTGCTTATTTAAACCTCAGGGTATCTCACCTGGCTGTTGTTAGTGTAATCCCAGTTGTATCTTCATCCTTCACCTCCACAACCTCCATTTTATTTGCAGGCAGTACCCTTGATGGATCTACCCTTCTGAGCTGGCCTCCTCGGATCATCTCGTCTTACAGGGGGCAGCAGCTTCCTTCCCCCCTTGAGATTTATAAGCACTAACATGCTAGTATCCTTAGGAAATGATGTATTGGCATGCCCTTTTTAACATGACATTCAGAAATGCGCCTAGCACTCTGGAAAAGGTGGATTGGGCTATCCCTCCAGACATTCCAGCTGTGGTCTGAAAGGAACCAGAGGCTAAGTAGTGCAGAGAACACAGCACTTTTACATGTGCAGGGATAGCAGCACCTAAATTGATGCTGGGGTCTAACTCATCCCTGTGTTCAGCTATTAGGTCTCGGATGACCTGCAGAGTGAGACTCTAACGCTTTAGCACCGCATCCTTCGTCTTCATTTGAATGCATTTCACTATACATACGGCTGTTAAACACAATTTACGGCTGCATTATAGGGGCTTTGCACCCGCAAATCACTTTGCGCCTATCCTTACATCTACTGCACAATGGTTATTGAGGTAAGCAGTGTTAGTGAGTGATATGTACACCTTGAGTCTGCACAAGCTTGCTCTGTGGCTCTGTGGGAGAAGCAGCCTTCCGGAAACTTGTTTTGCTCTTCTTCCAAAACTCCAACACATTTCTGCAATACTGACATACCTGGGCATGTGTGGTCCTGCAGCTTCAGGGAGAAGGCGTCAGCTTGCATGGGACACATCTGGGTGTCTTGAGCTCCCATTGTGGGGTCCAATATTTATCTGTCTGCAACATTGTGTTTATAGGTAAGAATTTAATTGCAGGCGGTTACTGAAGTGGGCAGCTCACATTCCTGTCAATCATAGCTAGCAAACCAGCTATAGGGAGTCCATAGCTCTAATGTTCTCAAAACCTTTTTTTTTTTTCTGAAAGCCATTTTGTAAATAAATTTAAAAAAAAAAAGAAAACTTTTAAATATGTGTATCAGATTACAAAGAAAGGGATGCATGTCTATTTAAATCCATATTAAATTCATACCAATGTGTTTTTTGGGGTTTCCAGAATCAGTCTAGCATTCATTAAGAAACTCTGCCATGGCTGATACCCTCATTTGGTATATTATTTCCCTGTTTTTCATGTTAATTTCAAATATAGTTATAAAATATGAAGTAGCACATGTAGAATTGATATGGGCCAGAATGATTGACAAACATTTTATGTGCACTTTGAGAGGTTAAAACAACACCAATGGTGTGATCTTAAAAATGACTCTGTGTTTTGGCCAAGATAGCACAACCAAAGGAATTGGTACCTATCCAATATCCTTCCACCATAATCTCCTCAGTGCCACCCCCAAATTGAAGTAACACTAAGAGGCAGGCTTCCTGAGGCACTGGCTCTGGCCCCAGCCTGGCGTGTGGAGGCAGAGGGAGCAAACAGGAATAGACAAGAGGTGTGATAACAGCCTTTCGCAAATTGCTCTTCCTCAAAAACTCACCTTAAAGTAGCATACATAAATGTCAGTAAATGTAATTGGAATGGCTTTTTTTACACTGCTTTGAGCTTGTCATGAGAATCCATTAACACCATGTCTAACATAAACTTGGTTAGGTTGGCAAAATTAAAAAGTCACATTGTTAAATGATTTGAATGGAATAAGAAAATGTGATCACTGCCAGCACTTGGGATTTTTCATGATAAAAATGGTAATAACTCAGGTTTGGAGCAACAGAACCCAGAACCATTCAAAGTAACAGCACACCATAAAATAGAAACGAAATAGAAAAAGCAACAATTAAAATAGTATTTAACTTTGCTTTTTAATCAAAGAAAACATTGCATTGTGTTAAACAGTGTTGAGCAATGCTGCTTAGACTGCATGACTGATATTCAATATTGTGCAAAAAACATGACAGTGTCTTGATTACACAGGTTTGTATTTGACCAATAAACCTGGCCTTAGAAGTAAACAAAGGAACCTTTCAAAAATGTTATTAGGAGCATTTCTGTTAACCACTGAGTAACACGCAATGGAACATTTTCGTCAAAAGTCGGAGAGTCTGCAGGTCTGTACTTAACATTACAACTTAAAGGCAAACTGCAAAACAAGACTAACAGCTTTCCTTCTTAACTTTCCACTTGCATTACTGCTGCATTGAACTACCAAGATGAAGAAATACTGTGCTGCTCCACTCTCTTATGACACTGTGGTCATATCTGAAAGCCAGGGACAGCCAGGAAAGTGCATATAAGATCTAAGATAAGTTTAAAACAAAACCCTTTAGGATCCTATACTGCAAACACCAAGCCAATCACATAACTCAGTTTGCTTTTTTTTAACACATTTACTGACATGCAAGCAGTACTGGTGCCTGCTGCACCAGAGTTGGAATTGCTATCAATGCACCCACAGCTAGAACTACGATGAGCCACTTGCAAATACTGTTAACCCTAAAGAGACCAAATAAAAAAGCTGTGTTGTTCTAGCAGCCTGGCACTGTGCTGTATCTGTATGCAAATCCTGCCACTCACGTGAACTCAATGTGATCTCATGACCTCATCTGTTATCTCCTTGTTGATTCTGTTACTTCACTAGTTTCAAGCTTGATTTCAGTTTTTACCTGATGTTTAAAGCAGAAACACAAGGATCTGAAAGACTATGCAGCAGCAGTGTGCCACAGAAGGCTCTGGAGTCCCATGTATTTGTCGGCCTGCTAATGATTTATTAATATGACCATGGTTTGGGACAGGAAGTTAGCATATTGAAATCTATTTGAGCATAAATGCTTATTGACATAAAGGGCATATCCACAAACTTAAACAGGGACGTGAAAATACTTAAAATGGGACAGAATGGTTCTTTTTTCAATGATCTGTGATATTTCTACAGTTCCTTTGACATATTATTCAGCAGTTTGGGATATTGGAAAGAGTAATTCCATGAAACACCTTGTGCTCAAACACAATGTCTTTTAACAATGAATGTTTTTTTTTTTTTTTTTTTGAGGGGGGGTGACAGCCAACCTATTTAAATTTACACTCAATAACTTCAACTGGAAAGGTTTCATAGCATGCTTCTTTTCTCAACTTGCAATAGGTTACAAGTGTATGAGGGATGCTTTGGAGTAGCTTCTGGTTATCTGTAGGTGGCATTGGAGCCAGTGATCTCAGTGTGCTGCCTACTGTGAAATTGACACCCAGGAGAATGAGTCACTAATAACACCACCAGTTGGTTCTTGTATGAGACAATCAATGTTTATCTTTGCAAGTGTCTCTCATTGCAGAATGTTCAGGGGTGGGTGGTGCCTGGCTGGCAGCCAGCTTCAGTGCTCTGCGATTAAATAGTTCTCCCCAGCAGGAGCAGTCAGATCAGGGTTCTCAGTTTCTGGTAACTGGTTTTACATTCCCCATCCCACCCTTTTGAGTTTTCAATTACAAAAAAGCAGCAATCTTTCAAACACCCCGTTGAAACACTCCACAGAACACAATTACAGGTCCAGAAAAGGAAATTTGCTAGTCAGCAATTCCTCTGCAAAGACTCACAATCTAACAGTCGTACAGGTCTTTTTACTGCAGTCAGAGTTAAATGTGCTCGTTTTAGCAAAATCCAACTGTAGTTTTAGATAAATCAGTAATTTAGCTCTATGTGGAAGCCAGTTCTAAAATACTAAAACTAAACTTCCAAAAATGAACTCACTTTCCGCTAAAACCAAATTGACTGCTATCCAGAATAAAATGCAAAAAAAAAAAAAAAAGAAATCCACTGAAACATTTACATTTTGTATTTACTTTATTACATTTCTCAAAAGGAAGACAAATTACGTGGCACCAGATACAACACATGTTCATCTTTGAAGACATCTATCCACTACAGACAAGTGTTAAATCACATATTAACTCTTAAAAGATGTGTTAGCGATGAACCCCTTTTCCCCTCCCCGCAGTGAATCACAAAACAGCTACACTAGCACATGGTCTGCAGTTGCTCCCTCTGCTCCCCCAGCCCTGCCCAAGAGAAGTGATGGAGGACAGGTAAAAATGCATGGAATGTGCAGCTGGTGCAGGACTGCTCCTCCTTCATGTTCTCCCTTCAGCATTTAATTTCTTCTCCTGCTCGATGGCTGGGGACAGAACACACAAGGAGAAATGTCAGACTGGGGCAAAGTTTCAAATACATAAACCCCCAACCGAGGAGACCCTTTAATCCCACGGAGCAATCCTGGAATGGATTACCAGGGTGTATCGGTTCATCCTGTCAAGGTGTGACCTCTTTGGTCGAGGTGCTTCAAGCGCTGTATACAAGAATCTGGTAGAACGACTGGAGCCGGATTCAAAATGGAGATTTGCCAAACTTGGTAACGAGTCTTGGTCAAGATTATCATTGCCAAGTGAGAAGGAATATTCAGGAGATACGGGATCTGTGATCAGACTGTTTAGACCCAGGTCATCCAGAATGAAGCAGAGTAAAGATTCAGTTGCTAAATTCTTTGGGAGTGCGCTCACTGAGCTATGGCTACAGTAAACACATCCATAATTGGAAGTTTTTTTTTTGCTGCTTCTCTTTTTTGGTATTATCTGAAGTACTGGCAAAGACAGCAGCTGAGCAGGACAACTGACAACATAGCATTCAATTGTATTACAAAGGGGTTCTATTAGTTATAATGAATTAAATAGCAAAGTAGGTCGCACCAACTCTTCTACAGCACTGGAAAACCAATCTTGTAACAAATGCGCATTACAAAGTCTTCACAACCATAAACAAGTGGCGTACAAGTTATAAGTCGCAATAGCCCTGGTAGTCACAACCTCCAGTTAAAGGTGTTTCTTTCAAAAGATAAGGCAAAAATCAGCTGAAAAATACTTTGATATTAGATGCCCATACCGAGCACCACCACACCTGGACTCTCTGGTCTTGCTATCAACGCAAGTGTGACTGTAGTGCCTGCAACGGACCGATGTTACCATCAAATAATGAAGTCAGTTTGAATTGGGCATTGTGATCTGTATAGCGGTTACTGAAGGGTACCAAATAAACGCAAATACCTGCAATTATTTCATTCCAGCATTGCAAATCAACTAGCTTTAAAATTGGACTGGAAATAAACTTGTTAATCACACATAAAAACATGGGTCTTTTTGCAAAGGTGGTTGCAATCAATATATCCAGCCACTGTTTAGATTAAACAGTGCACCACTTTAAGTGGGTGGGGTTTTAAAAGGACACCTCCCCTTACAGGGGATAGAACATCCTCTGTAAATGGAGATGCGACCAATCTAAACTTCCACCCACTCGACAGCTATACATCTGAAAGGAGTTTTAGATCAGGATTGTCAGAATATAAAACAGCTACATTGAAAATATGCATTTAAATACTTCAGCATAGGCCATTAAAAATGGATTGTAGTCCAAATTGCTCCATCAAAACTGCAAACTCAGGATACAGTTTACATCCTGGTTAATCCCAAAGAGTCAACAAAAAAAAAAGGTTACCCATTTAAAATTAGTGTGAGAAATTCATTCCAGACAGAAGCAGACTACTTCAAGCTTCAGCGTCCCAAATATTACTTTCAAACTAAAATGGGATACATGTCATAGCAACAGATCCCATTTTTTTTTTTTTTTTAAACTATTTTGAAATATTGCATGTTCTAAAAGAACCAGGCTCTAGTGGAGTGCCCTGACCTGCAACACAGGCCTCATCTGAGCCAAGGAGCCAAGTCCCATCACCCCTGGACTTGGCAATACTTACTTTCTTGGCTTGGAAGCGTGTTCTTCTCCGCAGTACTAACCCTCTTCAGACTCTTCTTGTTGAACTTCTCCACATCCTCTTTAATGACTGGCTTGTCTGACATTTTGGAAGAGAGGTTTTGTCTTTTTTAAAAAAAAAAAAAAAAAAAAAAAAAAAAATTAGCTACAAGTAGCACCTATCCATGACAAATGTACTTGACAAACTGCTTGTTTAGACACACAGTATACAACTTGGCACCTTCAAAAAGAACATCGTAGTACCACACTCCCTTCTAAACAGCAGGCTTCAGTGGTACAGTTGCACCACAGCCCATCCTTATCTGCTTGGGTGTGAAAGTCTGTCCAGCGCGCCAAATGTAAAACCTAGCCTAAATGATTCTCTGGCACTAGAGGCAAAATACCACAAGCACATGGATTCTTTCGTGATTGAAATCTGTATTTCATAGATTTTGATCAGACCCACTGACATGACATTTGATAAATACATGATCTGACCTTGAATGATACGTGGATGTAGTTTGTAGACATTTCATACGTGGAGTTAATTTTGTATGCTCTATTTTAGTTCCTTTGACCACTTAAAGGTAACCTCAGTGTGCATATAAGGATTGTGTGGCCTGTCCAGTCCCAACCTTCTACAAAGCAGAAGTCTTTATACAATACTCAAACAGCGTCTGATATATTGAAAGCAGTCTGCTTGAATAAATAGATGGGCCATAAGACACACCTATATCTTAGATCAGCCGTGAAATGACCTGAAATGGGGACGTGAAAGCCACAAGTGTGAAAATGCCCCCGCTTCAATTTTAAATTAGTTGCTAACAAGCAGTACTAGACTAACTAGCATCTGTTCAAACAAAAAATGGACCAATCATTAACTATTACTGAATAACTAACAGCACCTAGAGCCATATTTTCAAAGCGTTTACTTGTGACCTACCCAACAGCACAAATATTGTGCAACATAGACTGCACCCTTGTTTAAAAGCAATTCTCTCAAATAAAAAAACTGTCAATTAACTGCTCCTCTATAGCAGTCATGCAACATCTTTCCATGCTCTCTCTGGCTCCCAATAAGACGACAATACTCTTTGTACAACTCTGCTGACAAACTGCATGTCGTGCCATTCTCCCCACACACCTTCCTGTAACTTGCACAATGCCAGTCTCCAATGTGCAGGGTTGCAAAACAGGTTGTGTGCAATCTTTTGTCAGTTAAAAGAGGGAGTGCCAGAGACAAGAGTATGAAGCTTTTCAACTGCTGGGCAAATTTGAGTAAAAGCAGTTGCACCCATAATTATGCTAAAAGAGCAAGAGGGTACAATGCCTTCATTTAAAACAATTTGACCAATGCATTGCCTTATGTTTATTTCTGCACTTTAATAGACTTTCTAAAATAAACATAAGGCTAGGATTTGGGCACGTCCTCCCTTGGAGGTTGGGTTGTGTGCCCCCCCGAATACCTACAGCAAGAAAGGGTGCGCAATACCGTACCATGTGTTCCACCAGCGCACACTACTGAATTACCCAATGAATTCAATCACAATTTCAACATTATATGCCAAATATAACTATACCGTGCCTTAAACGAAGTTATTGAAAATGTTGCGAAATGGTGTAGTTACCTCAGACTCCATAGCTATAAGCGGGGGTGTGGCACAGCCTTTAACCCCCCCCCCCCAAAAAAAGACATTGTTCTAGCATTTTTTGCACATAAAATAATAAATCAATGCACATCACTGTTCCTTTTTTGGAACGTGACTTGCATTAACACACTGCCCCACACACCGCCGACTCAAAGAATATAACCGCATATAATTTAAAATCTAGTGGACACCTATACGAATTGTTCTTTTTAAAAAAAAAGCCGCATTGCATTAAACGTTTACATGTTTTCCAATCGAAAAATAGACAAAACCGGTCCTTCGATTCGCGTTGCTCATGAAATTCACACACAATATTATGTGATCTTTTTACTATACTCATTTTTCAGCAAAATACTTTAGAAACATTACCTGTGATGACCGCTGCAAATTAACCTTCGTCAAAATTCTCCTTAAGGTGCTTCTGGTTCAAACGCCCCCGAGATGGGGGTTTAAATACAGCAGCACCGCCCTACTCCACCTTAAAATAGAACCCACCCGTTTAATCTCATTGGCAGGAGACTCCGTGGAGGCTACAAATGATTGGTCAGTTCAGCAGTCTTTAAACAACCCACTCTTTCTTGAATAATAATTAATTATGGAGGGCCTCCAATTGATAGCTCTTAATTTATTAACGACAATAAAACATTTTAACACTAAACACACATAACAATAAAATAATTAATGCAATATATGAATAGTTTAATATTGCATTATTTGTTGTTTTATGTCGTTTTTGCTTATTTTAAATTTGGACAATACTGACCTCCTGTGGCTATTTAGGCACATTACATTTTCCCTTTTCAATGTGTTTAATTTTGTGTCCCGTTTCACTTGTGTGGCCTGCGGGGCGTGTATTTTTTAATATTGCATATACAATCTGCATCTTTGTGTTGTTCTTATTTTCATTAAAGCATAGTGAACACTGTATAAAAGGTTTCCAGCCACATTGGACAGAGAGTCAGGGAGGTCTATTAACACATTTACCAGAGGTGATGTGGTTCCCTTCCTTTTCTTGAACCCTTTCTCGTGTGAGTTGTAGCTTGCCTATTTATTGTGCTCCTCTGCTACTGGGTGTGTTTTTAGACGCAATCTATTTATTGGACTGTTGCTGGTAGATTCATAGTTGTGTGTCTAGTGATGTCTCTGCAGGACATTGCTTTCATGCACAGTCCCTTTATATTCTGTTAACACAAGAGAGAACAGGTGCACTTCTCCATCTGAAGATGTAATAAGCGAGGCATAAAACTTTTCATTAGCAAAACACAAATCTCCAAAATGTTGCAGCTTTCAAACTTAAATAATCCTCTAGAAAAATAGTATAAACAAGACTAATACCTGTAAGTAACAATATACAGTGCCTATAGAAAGTCTACACCCCCTTGAACTTTATTTTTTTGCTGTATCAGTGCCTCAGAGTTTCATGCATTTAAATGATGATCTTTTTCCACTTATCTACACACCATACTCCACACTGTTAAGGGGAAAAAAGGTTTTTATTGAGAAAAAATTTTATATATTAAAAGTACGAAACTGAAAGATCCTAATTGGATAAGTCTCCACCCCCCTGAGTTTATACTTGGTGGAAGCACCTCTGGCAACAATTACAGCTTTGAGTCTGTTGAGATAGGTCCCTATCAACTTTGCACACCTAGATTTGGCAATATTTGACCATTCTTCTTTACAAAACTGTTCAAGCTCTGTCAAGTTCCTTGGGGAGCATTGATTGACAGCAATCTTCAAGTCATGCCACAAATTTTCGACTGGAGTGTTTATTTTGCATACTTCAAACAGGATTCAAAGTAGGCTTTCTTAAGTAATGGCTTCCTTCTTGCCACCCTATCTTATATGCCAAATTTGTGGATATTGTTGTCACATGCACACTTTGACCAGCCTTGACCATGTAGCCTTGGGCCTGTAGCTCTTGCAAAGTTGCCATCAGCCTCTTGGTAGCCTCTCTGATCAGTCTCCTTCTTGCTCGGGCATCCAGTTTGGAGGGACAGCCTGATCTAGGCAGGGTCTTGGTGGTGCCATAAACCTTCCACTTCTTAATAATTGTCTTGACCGTGCTCCAAGGGATATTCAAGGCCTTTGATATTTTTTTTATACCCACCCCCTGATCTGTACCTTTCAACAACTTTGTCCTGGAGTTCTTTAGAAAGTGTCTTGGTGCTCATGGTTGAGTCTTTGCTTTGAAATGCACTACCCAGCAGAGGGAACCTACAGGAACTGCTGAATTTAACCTGAAATCATGTGAATCAATACAACTTAACACAGGTGGTGGCCACTTAACGTGAAAAAGTAAACACAATTATAACGTCTAGGTAAAGAAAGTACATTACACATTCTGAATTTGTGATGTGAATTTACTATTACTGATATCAATGGCATACAGTACAATTATACATTATTACAGTACATTTTTGGTTAAAAACATGGTGGTAATTTAACACTAAAACATGATAGCTATTCCCAATTAATGACCGTAAAAGGATACTTCATTTTTGTAAATAATTAAAACACAGTTCATTAAATTCACATCAACTAAATCTATATATATATATATATATATATATATATATATATATATATATATATATATATATATATATATATATATATATATATAGTATGTTTTTTTTTTTCATCATCATTTTAAATATTGTTCATGTTACCGGAATATGTTTAAAGTTCTAAGTTCCTGAACACTTACTGCAAGAGACAGCCTTTGTCAAAGGCTGTGGGTGAGTTGTGCTTTTGTGTATAAGCTCCCACACTTGCTTTTCAATACAATGATGTCGTACCAATGGTATCACAATGGTATGATCCACTACATGTGGCAGTACCATGGCACTATATTAATACAAGTGCCCAATATTTGCTTCAGATCCCCGCTGTTGCCATTACTGATAAAGCTGTGGTTTTGCATGGGCTTATTCAGAGTAAATGACGTTTATTAGAAGGGTACATTTCCCCCAATGGTATTTCACTGCTTCCTTGCAGTTTACAGTTTGTCCTTACTTCCCTGACCCTGACCAGCTGTCAGTTCCCAGTTAAGCTGTACCAGAAGACCTGGGCACAAGTTCTGCTAATCAAACCATACTGATCACTTAACAGTGCAAGCCTGGGCTCTGATGGAGGTCACAGATTTGAAGTTTGATCCACACAGGAGAGTAGCACAATCAGGACACCACTGCAATTTTATCACCAGCACTGTTTTTAAGTTTCTCCAATAGCATCTAATTCTAGGTCTAGGAAAAACAAAACTGGTTTCTTTTGGGTTTTCATTTACTAGCTATGTGGTTCATCTTTATAGATTAAACCCGCTGAATCCACCAAAACCACTGTTATGTAAAATATTAAAGTATGTTGTTATACAATGATTTACAAAAAAAAGTAATTCAGTGCAATGATTTATTGCACACAGAAAAACTAAATTATATAGAGAAAAACTTTCCATCTGTAGGACTCACTTTTGTGTAAATATTACACACTATATCACACTAACGGTAAATAGCCTAAAAAAGAGAGGCTTAGAGTTGATAATTACAGAGAAATGTATCCTCCCAGAACAAATAAACACCGCCTCTACACTTGTGCTGTGCTGTGCTCACTACTGACTGTGTCATGACAGTGTTTAATAGCTGTTATTTAAAGTGAAAATTGTGACAAGGCGCCATCTATTGCACCAAAGAAATATTACTATATTATAGACTTAAAAGGTAAATCCACATTGATTTTTAATACTTATAATATATTAGTTTTCATTATTTTCATTACATTTAGAAACAGTATTATTGACTGCATTAAGTGCTTTGTGATGGTGGTCCACTATGAAAGGTGCTATATAAAATAAAGATTGACTAATTGATTCATTGATGTAAAAGTAATTTCTAATTTGGATGTCTATCTTGATTCAAGCTTTGCAACTACATGTAAGATAATAAACTTATTTAAATTGAACCTGCCTTTTACTGAATTAAATCTACACGGTAATGATAAAAAAAAAAAAAAAAGATCCCTCTTAAAATACTATCCAAGGCACTTTTGAAAAGAAAATTAAAGGCTTCCTGTTTGAAAAACTGGGTCTTATTCACGAAGCTTAAACTTGTGAGTAATCAAAAAAATGATTCTGATTTTATGATTAACAATCAAAAGCTTCTATCATTTGTGGCACAGATTGGCCTCAATAAGTAGACCAAGGAAGCAGTTTGGCAGTGCTGGAGAGTCTAACATTAATCTATGCTGACACTCCCAAACACAATACAAAGAGATTCATGGTGCACACTATATGCAGCGTCCGTCCTGTCATACGAAACAACACGTGCATACAGGATACAGTATGGCAAATATCCAAAGAACTTTGAACAAGTTTAAAATATGTTGAGATGCTATGGAAAAACTCATTTATAAGGTCTTTTCTCAATGCTCATTGCACAGCACCAGAGACTGCTGGATTCAGTAAGCCAAGGTACAAGCAATCTTTGGACCACCATGCCGTTGACACTCCCTGAAACAAAGGAGGAGAACCCGCTGGGCAGCCCCTTCTCCGACAGGGCATCACGAATGGGGTCCTTGAAGCCGAAGTAAAGGGCACTGCCCAGGCCATTTCGGAAAATAATGGTGACGAGGCCCCTGTAATACCCCAGCTTCAGCCTTTTCCCCACTCCGTACGAGTTGAATTCCTGTAGGATGCTGCGGATGGTGGGTAGTCTGGCGTCCTTGCGGCTGTCCTGCAACACATTCTGGACCCTCTCACAGGGAGTCAGGACCAGAGCTTCGGTAAATCCAGATACCATCCCTGCAAGTGAGCAGTGATAAAGGGACTCGGGCCCATTCAGAGTGGGCTGGGGAGACAACCAGTGCAGTACTGTGTCGTGGGTAACGAACAGCACAGTCCCCTGCACCGTCTTAGCCAGAAGAGGAGGCAGGACTCCCCTGTAGAATTTGGTGAGCCCCTCTTTGTGGAGCTGCCGTTAAGCCTGCCGTACCATCACTGGGTGAAGTTGCTGCCTGAAGATGGTCTTGTAGATGGGGAAGGTCACCAAAGTGGCCAGCAAACTGGATGTCACTCCATTGACATATCTCTTGGTCCACAACCCCAACCCCCCCCCCCCCCCCCCCCCCCCCCCCCGGGAAGATACCCTCCTCCTGGCTGTCTGGTTTACCTGCCTGCATTCTCCTGCTAATTGATGGAACCTCTGGCATAAAAGAAAGAGAGCATCATGAAACCCAGGCAATATTCAAAAAGCATTAATGCAACATAACATTTTGGATTCATACTGGATTAAAATAAATTATGTTGACATTCAAAAGTGGTTCATAGATTAAATGGTAGCTGTATCAGTCCAAAGATGGCAGACAAAGAGAAAGAGACGTGATGCCTTTTATTGGACTAACTAAACCTACTTTAACCTGAAGTAGAGAAGACTGAGGTCTTGAAAGCTAGTGACTCATTATTGTTTGTCTAATAAAAGGTATCACATCTCCTACTCTGTCTTAAAAGTGGTTCAGAAAATGTTATAAAAAAGGATTTACTGAAAACGTGATCTCAATCAAGCACATTTCTTTTTTTATGGCTGTGGCCATCTCTTACAACGAGGGTGAAAAATGATTGCATTGTATATGGAGGCTCTTGACAAGAGGAATGCCCATTTGAGCTCAGTATGGTGTGCGGTTAACCTGACAGTAACATCTTCTGTCATTAAAACACACCAGCCCGTCAGATATATGTTACCTGCACACAAAGTGAAAAGACTATAAATGATGAATGCAGCTTGAGAACTGTGGTGCAACACAAACTCTTGTTTTATGTGGTTTCAAAACAAAGGTGAGTTCTGTTACTTTCTTCTCATTGCCTAGCCCATTTCAACATTAATGAGTAAGTAGCAGGGTTCTGAAAAATATAGCGTTACACATCCCCACGTGTTGCTACAACTGTTTAAATAACATACCTGTAATTTTTCTTTTCATTGTTAACATCTTGGCAATTTTTAACACTTATAACTGTAATGTCTGTCCTTTAAATCACTGCAGAAAGAACAGTAAAAACAAAACAAACAAACAAAAAAAACATAACAACAAGTTCTCCGGCTTTTCTGTTCCATATCACATCATGGATCGTTATTGCTGTGTTACCTATTTAACAATGTGGGCAATAATCCTTACACTATGAGTGCACTAGAGCGGACGTTTTGAAAAAGAACTTTGAAACACACTTTGAAGTTATAAGTGTAAAAAGTTGTCAGGATGTTAACAATGAAAAGAAAAATTACAGGTACGTTACCTAAACAGTTGTAACGACACACACACACACATTTCAGTCTAATTACTTGGGTTATTAGTCTGTAAGAATTTAAGAATGGAGTCTCGATTGCTAACAGGTGTTAAGCAGTCGTCTTTTGTTCTCGTTTAATTCCTGAATAAATTATCTTGATTAAGGACCCTTTGTCAGAAGACTAGTCAGGGTGTCTCTGAATTTAAAGTAATTACTTAGATTACTTACCTGTTTGTATTGTTAAAGCAGGCAATAGGATGTCTCCTTTCAGTTTCTCTCTTTATGTCTGCTGTTCCAGTTTTTGGAAATCGAATAAAGCTCTG
This sequence comes from Polyodon spathula, assembly GCF_017654505.1. Taxonomy (NCBI): domain Eukaryota; kingdom Metazoa; phylum Chordata; class Actinopteri; order Acipenseriformes; family Polyodontidae; genus Polyodon; species Polyodon spathula. The sequence continues at coordinate 7,375,524 of NC_054553.1, forward strand.
GAATAAAATTATTTTATTATATTATGTTAAGAAATCAAATTTAAAAAATAAATAAATCAAAAACACTTGATAAAAATGTGACAGAAATACAAATTACATTTTAATTATACATCAAAAAGCATTCATACCTGTCATTAATGTATCTTTTGCCTAATGAAAATAAACAAAAAGAACATGTTAATAAACATGTTTTGTCTGTATATTTCTAATTTTAACCAAATATGTAATGTTATACAAAACAACATACTCACTGAAGTTGTTACTTCCATCAAAAATCCAAAAGTACAGTAAGTATGGTAGCCAAACAAATTCTGTCAAAGCGCTTTTCCTTTTTTTTAGTTTCAATTTCACACTGACAAGTAAATCATTACGAGACGCAATGTACAGTATGACTAGTGTTCTGCATTTTCGGTTTTATCTTTAATACGATTAAAAACGTTTGGGGAGGGGGCCCCGCAATAAGGTCTTGCACTGGGACCCATCTTCCTCTTCCTCCGCCACTGAATATTAACGCTAATCTGTCCCGTTAGCTTTCTCCCACCAAACCAGCTGCCTACGCTATCACTGGGTACAGATATTATGAAGAATTCAATGCCCCCCTAGGATTCATGTTTCCCCGATGGATGTGCACATGCGCTTGCAGCATGCCTTGCTATCTGCCAGCGGGAGCGTGTGATTACTCGCTCACGGCGCAATGCGCGTAATTTGTCATCGCAACCCACTGGAGCAGCGCCTGCTGCAGCGCGAACGTGTGCTCTGCTGCAAACGTGAACGAGTTTATTGTTTGTGTAAGCTTGTGATTTCAGCGATTCTACATCCAGAACAGATTGTTTAAACACAGTAACAACAACTTTATATTGTGTTTCTATAAACTAGTTAGTTAAACTTACTCTTATTAGGACAGAAGTATTGTATGTACTCTTAATAAATTGTGATTATCGAACTGTACATCTATATATTTTAGTTATAGTTGCTCTTATCAGGACTGAAGTTACTGTATATTTTGCTAATAATAATAATAATAATAATAATAATAAAACAACAACAACAACGAAGCGCAACGGATTCATGTAGGTATTAAATGAAGTCTTGTGACGAATTGTACATGTATTTTTCATAGACCACAATAAACAAATTGAGACACTCATTTATATTTATTATTATTACTACACGAGTAATCTACCACGTGTAAATTAATGCAGTACAATCTAATAAATGTTTATTTAGCCTACTTATTTATTTGTAATTTCATTCCTGACAGCTTTTCACAACTGTCACACACACAGGTAAATCAATAACAGAAACGTTGAATTTGAAAGGAGATTATAATTATTATTTGCCATCTGAAAAGAGAGTCCTGGCAGTGGGTTTTGCCCTGTCGTGCATTTTCAGTTCTCAGCATTGCATTTGCAGATGAAAAACAAGGCGACACAATGTTTGTGTTTAGTCTCCCAGGAAAAGTTGGTGTCCTCTCTTTAAATCAAGCAGGACCTTTCCAAAAACTTCCAAACTTATACTGTTAGTGTGTGTCTCTCTCATTTGCATATTACATTTTAATGCAGTTTAATACACTGCCAATCATAGTCTCTTGCTGTAGGGTGCCGCGCTTATCCTCAATTTAAATATTTAATTTTACATTTACTTTGGAGTTTTGTTAGCAATTAAATAATATATTTAATTAAATAATCACGGTACATGGCTACATTAGCACTAACAGAAATCAAAAATATATATATATATTAAATTAAAATGTATTTTGTTAAACCGCATGTTGTAGAACCAGTTCCCAGACGTGATGCTGTGATTTTGTAAACCAGCGCCCCCATGACTGCACAAAGCGATAGAGCGCATAACATGATTGCATCTTAAGTATGAGTTTTTTTTTTTCTTTTGGAATTTTGTCGGTTGTATAATACTGTAATTTTATTTATTGTTCTATGCTACAAATTGAGGAACATGTGTAGCATGCGCAGTATGTGGTGCTTCAGTCTACAGGTTGTGCTAAATGAACAAAATTGCAGCATATCCTGCATTGAAGATTTCCTTGCTTTGTTCTATCGGTTAACCATAATTTAAAACCAAGTTGTTTTTTACTTTTGAAAATTATTATATATATATATATATATATATATATATATATATATATATATATATATATATATATATATATAATGTTTGAAAGCGCACTTAGTGTTATATCTATTATGTATTTGCACACAGCCACATTAGTTGGCCTTTTTATGGAATTGGTTACCATTTTGCTGGTGTCACCTTTCCTATAGCAATTGATCATTTTAAACACCACTATTTGTTTTAGGTTTGTCAGGCTGGGACTGTGGGAGTCAACCACTTAAAATGGTACTAGGATATTTCCCATCCAAGACTGACAGTTCAAATCCCCCCCCCCCCCCCCCCCCCCCCCCCCTTCAGAAATGAAAACTGGAATACCTCTACATAGACCACAAGTAATCCCAGTTCAATATCCTGTAGAAGCAACACATCTGGTGCCAGTTCAGTAATTTGATGACATTTGTTCTGCACTGACTTTTAATATTAATATATATAAATGCATAAATCTCCTTAAAAATAAATAAGTCACCAAAACTAACAGAATAGACAATATACTGAATAGCTACCAACATTGAAAACTATTACATCAATTAAATGACATCAGATTATGGATAACACCTCTAAAAATGTCCTACCTTATTTTGGCACCAAGTAAAAACACAAAAATAAATTAAACAATTAAAACCAAGTAATGGACAGTTAATGTTCAGCAACATCACTTTACAGAAAACAGTTGTTTCTTAGTGCTCATTTTGTTAAACTGGATAGTTTCTACATTGCTTGCCTAGAGGAATGGAGCAGGGCCATAACCCACTCGCTGAGGACCAACACTGCTGAAGATGCTTCTGGGAAAGCAGGTAACTTTTGGAAAGTCTTATTTATTTTTTATTCCTCCACCTTGTTTGTGTAGTGCTATAAAATTAACCCAAACAACTACTTTATGTACATTTGAACAGACACAGGTCAAGACCCAGGGTCCCACCTGGGTCTGCTACGCAATTTCACATTGCTTTTGATAAAGCAGGGTTGACATACGCATATCAATGACCCAGAAGCTTCTCTGGATTGAACAGTCGGCCCAAAAAGTGATTGAAGTAAATAATTTCTCATCCCAGCTGCAGCCTGGCTCATGGTGCATCTCAAACAAAACGTTCCTTATGAAAAGAAAACCTTCACACAGGCGTGGCTGCTTGTGATTTAGTCGGTCGGCATGCATTGTCTATCAACCTGGGTCAAAGCACATTAACCCGTATTCCAAGGTGGGTGCAAAGACCCGGGTAGGTGGTTTCGCACTACACAGGACTGTGACCCAGGTAGAAGTGCCATTGTGAAAGAGGCTAATTAAACCTCAAGAAATCTGTGTCAATGGTAACAAATACACATGCTCACCATGGATTGAGGCCATACAATACAATGGACCACTGCATCACCCCATCCTGATGATACATTGTTTTCAGGCTTGGATACAGTGACCATTGCCTCAATTATTTCACTGCAACCAAGACGACAGGAGTAAAACTCAAAACGTAATACAAGTTTTGTTAACACTGATGACTTTAATGTTCCACTAAAACACAGTACATTCCAAAAGCCCCTTTGGTATGGGACACATTAAGCTTAAATCCTCACATTGGTGGAGTTGGGACACGTCACTGGAACTAGTACTTCATTGAACACATTAAAGTCAATGCAAGGGCTAAATTAAATTAGCATGCCCCATCCACTGTAACAGTTTATAAAGAGACTACAAAATGAATCCAACATGTAAATCACACAAACAATAAGACAATAGGAGTAACAGTACACAATATGAAGAGTCTGAAGCAGTGTGTCGCTCTATTTGGGCATCTTCACCCATGGGGAATTGGGGGGGAGAAAATCACCAAGCTATTTATATATTAGACTGAGGATTTGATATGTCACACTTAAACATTAAGGCAAACATTTTGGTGTTGCTGCCACCTGGTGGCATTAAATTCCATGTTCAGTCAACTATAGAAAGCATATTACCTTGCACTAACTAGCCAGCCCCCACCCTCTCCCCTTTCTTCAAATGACATTTAAAAACAGAATTTAAACATCTGGTTCAAATAAAAGGGATAAAATAGGATCAGGTTGACAGCTTAAGGAAAGCTCTAGAAAACTATTCATCCTCGCTCTTCATCCACAGAAACAGCACTCTTCCATCATCGACTGCAATAGCATGCCCAAGTGCGAAAATGTATTGCTTCTAAGGAAAACTGCACAGTTCACAACTCGCTGACTAGACAAGCAGTTCTAAGGAAGGAGAACATTAACCTTAAGGGGAGGGGGGGGGGGGGGGGGGGGGGAAGAGCGAGAAAGATCAGGTAAGTGGGACAGGCCAGCTGGAGTCAATCCCATAGTCTTGTTTGGGTTTTCAGGGATTTGCATTGCAGGCACTGCAAGGAGAATCAGTTTTCCTTTTCGGTAAAACTGGCTGCACTGAAGCACCAGGACTCAGTGATGTTACAAAGGGACATGGCTAAACAGGTAAGAGACAGACTCGCCGTTGTGTGTCCTGCGGATTGCTTCTGCCAGAATCATCGATATATCTATGACCTGCAGGCACAGGAAACATATTGGCATGTTACACAATGACAGGCCTGTTAAACTTGCATCCCAAACAAATTAGAACCATTGGCATAAGTAGGATCTACGGTACGAGCCTGTATAACAGCAAGACATCCATACAACGTTTCACACAAGTTGAATAAGCAGATGATATACCCCAGTTTCTAATACATATCCCCAAAATGTAATACTGCACTACAATAAATTAAAATGTTACCCACAACTTCAGTTTGCAGCATACACTGCCTCCACTACTGGAAGTGCCCTCACCTGTATTTTAGGACAGTGCTTCATCTTGTCCTCCTGTGGGATGGTGTTGGTGACAACGACCGCCTCAAAGCAAGCATTGTTAATGCGAGAGATGGCTGGGCCTGAGAAGATGCCATGAGTGAGGATTGCATACACCTTTGTGGCACCTGCAGACAGAAGTCTTGAGAGAAATACATAATTAAAAAAAACACATCCCACACAACACTGGTCACACAATTGCAGCAAGACTGCTCAAAATCCATGTTAGCTGAACATGAGAAGCCTGAAAAAAAAGGGATGTATGCACATAGCAGAAACAAAACTCACAACTTATTCAAATCAAGTTCTGCAGCAATAAAACTTACACACTGAACTACACGCACCATGAAGCTAGCCTACCATATGGTGTTAGGACTTATGCCATAGTTTGTACAAATGCTTCAACAGTTCTAACATACACCACGATGTACGACTTGGATCTTCATTACTGTGCAGATGGACCAAGGTGGCAACTCACTTGTCAGCAGCATGACAGATGGTCCCACAGGTGTCAGCCATGTCATCCACCAAAATAGCAACCCGGTCCTTTACATCGCCTACTAGAACCATGCGATCCACCTCATTGGCCTTCTTCCTTTCTTTGTGAATTAGAGCAAAGTCTACATTTAGACGATCAGCAATGGAAGTGACCCTGCAAAAAGCAGTGCACAAGTAAATAAACAGAGCACCTGAATGAGCAGTTTAACCCTTAGCAGTCCATTTATTCAGTCCGGCACTCCGGGTCCAATTTATTTTCACACGTGCCATTTAAAAAGACTAGAGGGCAGGCTGCGCTTGTCTTTTTGATGATGTCGGACAGGACCTGACAGACTGGAAATGGAAAATTGTAATGTCAGACCTGGTCAGACATAGGACCACAAAAGAGTTCAGCCCTTCTATTCCTAGATAGATTAAGCAAAAAGATCGACCAACCCACAGAAACAAAAAAAGTTCCCCCATTGTAGTGTCCATGGAGTGGGACAAAGACTTCACTACATCCTTACCTTTTGGCACCCCCAGCGTCTGGAGAGACAATGGTACAGTTTTTCCACTCTGGGATGTTTTCTTTGATCCATTTCAACACTGCTGGTTCTGCATAGAGGTTATCCACTGGGATATCAAAGAAACCCTGGAGAGGACGGGGTCAAATTGAAGTCAGGAACCTTACACAGACCATCCCACTTCTGTATATCAAATACCTGGTAAACCAAGGTCAGCAGATTGTCTGGATTTTAGAAAGGGTAGGTTACAATAACTTTCCTTGGCCAATTCCTTCCAATTTTACAGGAATATCTTCCTGGAGTCAGCCTTACCAGCACCCTCCTTATCCAACCCTTACCTGGATCTGGGAGGCATGCAAGTCCATAGTGATGATGTGATCTGCTCCAGACACAGACAGCATGTTAGCAACCAGCTTGGCAGAGATGGGAGCTCGACTCTGCGAACACAAACATTTTATAATGTTTAGCAATCAAGACCTAGCCCAAATTACATGAAACCAGATTTGGTACAAGGAAGCTAAATTGGCACGTAGCAAATAAAGACCACTGGGCAGAGAAAGAGAAGAGCCGAATAGGGCTGAAACCACAATTTGTAGGCTTAAAAGGTTTTTCACTGTTGATACTTCTGTTAAACAGATTTAAAATGATCTGGAAAAAACAAATAGTATTGTTGGCCTTTTAGACCCAACATGCATATGGAGAGGGTTTAAGTCGATCACAGCCCCACCCTGGCATTTTATTAGCTACTAAGGCAGGGAATAAAGGGATAAGACAAACCCTCACCCCCACCTTGTCCTTTTTGTCCTGGCGGGCGTACGGGAAGCAGGGGATGACTGCGGTCACACGGGAGGCTGAAGCGATTTTGCATGCATTGATCATGATGAGAAGCTCCATCAAATTGTCATTGATTTCACCACAGCCGCTCTGAACAATATAGACATCTTCCCCTCGCACACTTTCACCAATTTCAACACTGAGAAGACAAAGAAAACAACGTTTGGCTGCATCATTTGCAACAGGTGGGGTATACATTACAGTCTGTGCCAGAGTGCGCAGACATGTGCAAAATGAACAGTGACAGATTGTGAAGTGCTGCAAGAACACAGTAGACTCCTTTTCCAGAAACCTGGGCAGGGTACAATTAAGGTTAGTCCGTTTGCATGACAGTCAAATTTGGACAGACAAGTGCATACAATGGTCCATAGGACAAGTGATTCTTAATAACAGTCTTGTACAACTCCCAACTTCCTGTACTGGTGTTTCAGCATCCAAGCAGTGGTACACTGGCTAAACCAGCAAACTCCACTTCTGCAGTGTACATAGCAACATACTGTACCACTTGTCTTGTGCAATCAAATTGCAGTTTGTCAGCAGAGTGTGGTACTATGAGATGTATACGCACATCCCACAGATGGCAATACATCCAAGCCAGAGTTTCATTTGGTCACTGTGGGATGAATTGTAATAGCTCAGTGTGTTTTACATCTGGCATTCCTGAAATTCAAGTCAAGCGACATGAACAAAAATGCTAGCTGTACAAATTTAAAAACTGCTTTATTTTATTGATTTTCCAGGGGGACAACACGTAGCGCAAACCAAAGGTTGAAATTAGGGTTGCACAGATGGGAGGAATTGATGCAGATAATGACTGAAACGCAGATAGTTTCTTTACTTATGACAGAGTCTCAAACCTGCAATACTATACTTAATTCTGACCCTCCCCAGGTTGAACTTATCATCTCCAACCCACACTATACACAAACTACCACCCCAGACCCGATCTCCCCTTCAAGCCAAGCAAACGCGTATGGTTCAGAGCAGCGTTGTGGCTCATCTGTTGAGCTTTTAGACATGTCAACTCTGTATAATAGATTTTCTGTTTGTGCACAACCAACCACTTGTATGCTTGAGGCTTTCCCCAATTCTTTTCATGCAGTTCATCTGAATTTCTTGAACCTTTGCATCATAGGTCTACCAGTTGTAAATAACTAGGCCTGCACACACAGACTACAGCAATAACCTAAATATCTAGGATTTTTGGAAGTGTTTTTAGAATAGTTAACATGTTGTGTTATGTTTGATGCACATTATGCACTAAATTCACGACAATGCTGGTCTTATTTTTAGTAACCAACTATCTCATGGTAAATGCCGTTTCACATTTGAAACAAACAGTAATTGAGTACAATGAGTACAGTGTCAAGCTTACACCAGGATTGTTAAAAATCTGCCCATCCCTATTTAAAAAGGGAATGTCACCTTGAGCTATGCAAGCCATTTGCCATGCTTGTCTTCAAAAACAAGCACTACATACTCTGTAGTGTACTACTGTACATTTGCATATTAAGTCTGTTTACATAAAAACACAAGTCAGTTTTGTTTGTCGACAACCAGTGATCTGCCTTGCACTTGAATGTGGGGCAATAAGAAAAAAATCCCTTAATCCAACCCTGCTGGGTGTAGGTTGGAAAGGTATCGGGTTCAAAATGAAAAATACCCCGACCCCAAAATGTGCCTTCCTTCCCTGCTCAAGAGTGTGCTGGACTGCCGTTTCCTCTTGCTGCCAGTGGGTTACACGGTGCTAAACAGCACAGTATGAAGTACACTTCAGCAGTCAGGCACACCTGCCACAGAGCCCTGCAATTAGACAGCATTTACAATGGCAAATAACCAAGACTTGTCTGCAGAACAAGGAATATCGATCAAGCTTTTGACAACTTACAGGACTGCCAGATGAGGATTCAGTTTCTTCTTGAGTACAAGTCAGGCATTAACTAGTCATTTCTGTAATTGTATACTGCATGTTTTACCCAATTTAAAAAAAAAAAAAAAAGCATTAAAGTTAGTATTAGGGATTGATCAGTGTGGTCAAATACACAAATAATTTGAATAGCATATTACATACAAGTGTACATGAAAAAAAGCCTTATTGGTGTCTAGTAGAAGCAGTACTACTTGTATATTAAAATGCAAGAACCTGAATTATGCAGTGCTTGTAACAGCACAATTCTATAAAGCGTATTTTGTTATAAATAGCAAATTTTGTTGCCTTGTTTTCAGCCAATGTTCACAGATCCCTACTCGAGTGCCCCTGTAATGATTGCACACAGCAGCTTCTGGGCTGTTGCTAGGCAGTGAAACAATTTCTGGGATCACTGCACTGGCAAACTAATTTTGTAAACTGAAATAAGGTAATTTAACAAGTGCTAAAAAAGGAGGAATCCCAACTTGGGCAACACTGAAATTAAAAACAAGTTATAATTAATATAAAAAAAAAGGGCAAATGCCAACCAGAACGCAAGAGAAAAGCAAGATATATGGAAAGGAGTTATTTAATGCTGGATTGCAGTTCAATACTACTGTTAAATTTCTGAATGGAAGGCGGAACGTAAACATTTGCATCGACCATTAAAAGCACAACCAGGTATATTCCTTATGTACACATTATTGAACAAAGCAACTTGACTTCAGACTTAAATCATATGGCTAGTTGTAACTGGCAGAAGTGTTAAACTATTGTAATGCATCTTCTATTGTTCTGGCCAGGTAACAATATATGCATGTCAAAATTTATGAATGCTACTTGTTAGAATTAGATGTAGAATATTGCTTAATTTAATTGTTTTCTTCAAGTTTTCAGGGCATAGTCTTTGTTTTTCAAGGTTCTACATTTTGAATGCAACTGTTAATTTTATACCTTTTTTACACAATAGTACTCGCACATGTTTGGTCACCATAACTTGCATGAAACCCAAGTGTAATAATCCAGCACCTCTGCACTTAAGTATTTGTTTCAGTCAATAGCCCATCACCCCTTTCTTAAAGGTGTACTGCCTCTATACATGAACCCCCAATACCTCTCAAGCACCTGGGAACATTTTTACGATATCGCAAAAGGAACAGGCTTTTGGTGAATATGTAACTTGTACTACTTATAAAACTTACAGTTCGAAAATAGCCTTTAATAAAAGTAGCCAACGCAAATAGTATTAAGTGGTGGATCGCACTGATTAAAGATACACACGGATGTTGATGCTCAACATCACTGAACGCTTCATTTTAAATTCAGTAAACAAATAGGAAAAACCTGTGCTTAAGGAAATTGAGTACTGAACAAAGAAATCTCGTCATGGACATTGTTTGTGCACTTTGACAACCTGAGCGGCACCTGCACCATTTATTAAAATAGGAAACTAGTGGAAATTCACATCCCTAGTTACTACAGCCAATGGTGTGAATGCTCATTAAGAATATTCTCAATCTGTCTTCAATACAGTTCAAAGCTAACTGTTCATGGGTACACCAAATAAATCCTTAGCTGAAGTTAGTTAAGGAATAAGTGCAGCATTGAAAGAGAGAGGTTATGCACTATCCCTGGAACTGGTTTGTTTATCCGGTTTCATTACCTGTTCCAACAACAAGCACATACTATGGAACAGTATTTAAAAAAAAAAAAAAAAAAAAAAAAAAGCCTGCAGCTTCTATTTTCAGCTACTGCACAACACCATTAGTAAAGGCACTCTCTCAAATTAGGAGCAGGGAGATTAATTCTGCTCCACTTCAATACGACTCAAGCTGTTGCACACTGCAGAGTTGCTTACACAGGAGCAGCACCACAGGTTATGTGATGGAGCAGAGAGAGACAGGCTGCCAGCCAATGGGTTCTATTGGCAGCTTCTTAAATATTTTAGAGCCAGTGTTTCTTCTGGGGTAGAAGTGCTTCTGTTCAGAGAATCATCTCTGCAGGATCATTTCAGCTACTGCACAACACCATTAGTAAAGGCACTCTCTCAAATTAGGAGCAGGGAGATTAATTCTGCTCCACTTCAATACGACTCAAGCTGTTGCACACTGCAGAGTTGCTTACACAGGAGCAGCACCACAGGTTATGTGATGGAGCAGAGAGAGACAGGCTGCCAGCCAATGGGTTCTATTGGCAGCTTCTTAAATATTTTAGAGCCAGTGTTTCTTCTGGGGTAGAAGTGCTTCTGTTCAGAGAATCATCTCTGCAGGATCATCATACCACTGCAGAAGGCGTTAGATTACTTGTGCCTCTTCCAACCTGCAACAGCTCTTCACTGCTAAAATCTCTTCACTGCAGATCTCCCACACTGTCCTCACCCATGGTGTTGACAGAGACTAAACAGTTGTGATAACAGATCATTATCAAAACTGCAAAACTGGGTGTCAATTTAAAAACAAAGAACATAGTCTACCACTGACTCAGACAATCTGCCATTTCATGCCACTGAAAACTCCCCTTTTGAAGGCCCGAGTGTTTAAATGCTCAAGGGCAATACCAAGAGAATTTGTCTCCAACAGAAATTGCAATACCAGGCTGCCTGGGAACCACAATACACAAATTGCAAACTGGGAGACAAAGACACAAAGGTCTTTACACATATTTTGCAATATAAAAGCTAGTAATGTTACAAAAACCACCACGTGTGTTGCTTGTACAACATTAAACTAATTTGATGTGAAGACCATTAACACTAGGTATTTCCGGTTTAGTTATAACCTACTCTGGAAGTATTCACTTAGAAGCCTAAGAAACTTCCTGAAAAGCGATATTTATTTCTGGATCGTTTGAGCCTGGAGACAACTAGCTCTCTGCTTAAACTAGTGGCAAATGCGATCAATTATTGCGAGTTAGGAAAACTATCGCCTTATTACTTCCAAGAGAAAATAAAACTACTATCAACTTTAAAACAAACAAAAACGAGTCAACTAAAAAAGGGCTCAACTATGAAAGGCAGTAAACTGATAGGAACGACATGTACTTGTAAATACAAGGCCATTGCCATTTCTAATTTACTTGGTTACCACGACCACTAGCACAAGTTAAATTAATAAATTAGAAACTGTTCCTAAAAACAGCAGCGTACACTAGTTAAATCTGACAGACTTCTGCCCAGTCAAGTAAAAGCCACGGAAACAGTATTTAAGTTTCTGGTGTGCAACAACATTAGACTTTACAATAGGTGTACCGTCGTTGTTCTGTTTTACCGTAACTTAAATCGACAATGTATAAACCTTTTGCCCCCATTTTAGGTTTTACAACACATGGTCTCCAACAGAAGCCGCCATGCCTTGTAGTCCTTCATGCGTCACTACAAACTGCACGGGCTTCAGTTTAAATGGGGTCAGACTACCATTCCCGAGTATCAGTTTTTATAGGAGAGCTGTGCATCGCGGTCGCTTACTGGAATAAAAGTTTTTCTAACCCCCTACTGAGGCATACAACAGTAGTCATACATTAACGCCCGTTTGTAACACTACAATCCCCAGAGTACACTGCGAACCATTTACTGCGCATTTAAGATACTTGTTACTTGGAGCAGATATTCATGCAACATTCCGCTTCACATAGAAACCGAAACATTTGCACTGAAACAAACATACAATAATCAACATCTCATATGCTCACCATGTTTCTTGATTGCTGAACTTTTTGGTCACGACCTTCCCCAGCTCTAGACCCAGGCGGTCCGCTATCTTCTGGGAGAGATCCTGATGAGAGCTGCCGCTGAAAATCTTGATATTGGGCATTTTTGGGCGATCCAGGGCGTCGGTTAAATGATAACAAGGATAAGGTAATAAAATAATAAGACCTGACTTAAACAAAACAACAATTTACTTAAAAATCATGTAAAATTAGAGTTTCCAATTTATAATTTTCCGAGCCACGGCGCACCTCTTACAAAAATTACCTTTCTCTTACCTATGCAACCATGATGCTACACGCGTTCTATACTCTGCGAGCCCTTTTGTAGCAACTATATGACGTACTTTCTCCTTGCCTCCTCATTCTTGCGTTCTGATTTGTCTAAAGAGCAGCATGTCTTTAGCCCAATTGGTCATATTTAACTGTCAATCAAAGTCCACAGTGGTTAAATCTCTTTATCAATGGCCAAAGGGTTGAACTGACGTGTATTCACATACAGTATTAACTAAAGACTAGATTGTCAGGAGGAAGATATATATATATATATATATATATATATATATATATATATATATATATATATATATATATATATATATATATATATATATATATATATATATAGCATAGCAATTAAGATACTAATTTGGAGGCATACTGTGCACATTAGCGGCGACACAGACAGACAAATGCAAGTCATTTTTCCGGTAATGAATTAGGTTGTACCAAAGAAATCGGAATTTAGGGGAGAACTCTTCAAGTCGTATCCTCGCCGACCAGAAAACAAATCAACTGATGAGCTGTTAGTTAAGCACATTATGGTTCCCTCTATACAGTGTGGCTAGTCAAGCTTGCAGTAATACATGGAATGGCTCAGAATCACTATGAATCGACATAACATTTACAGGTATTATTGCCAGCAACATTGCTAATAAAAGTACAGGCAATTATTTCTGGCAAGTATTGGTGAGTGTAAACCAGTCTTATGGCAGGCAAGTAAAACTGAAGAGCAGCACCTGAATGTGAATTACCCTTAACACAGACTTATAAAACAGAAGCCAAGAATAATTGCAATCATATGTTTATGTGTTTTTGTAGAGTACTCTGTGATGCGGGAACACTGAACAATTCTATTTAAGCTATAGAACGAGTGGAAGCGGACTGCCTGTCTCGTGCCATTAAATGGCTGAGCCAAAGAGGAGGGCATGGGCCTTATCAGACAGTAAAGACCTCTACAGAGGGTTCTATTTATATTACAAAAATGGATAATTTAAACAAAATAACATTGTGTGTGTGATTTTATGCAGCACCAGTATTTGTTGCTAATGAATACAAACATTTTCCTCAATATTCCATGAGTAATGCAGATTGCTTAGAATTCCATATGTCATCTGGCAGCCTTAAGGCTTCAGTATCCTAGCGTGGACAATAGTGCAATGTGGGTATTTCAATACTAAAACAAAATATTCTACTTACATGGAGCTGTTCCTCAGTTCAGCTCCCTCGTACACAAAACAAAGCAAACATGGTTTGTGAATTGTTTGTAAAGCATATAAAAGAATAAAAGTACAGGTAACTTTGTTTTTTTCACTTAGGATTTGAGTGCAGGTTTGTGTATTTGTGTACGATTCTGTATTTTATCAAGCAGAAAAAGGTCAGATACAGTATTTACACATAGCAGATAACCAAGATATCCTCAGCACAAGAACAGGAAGATTCGTAGTAATGTTGCTGCTAGTGATAATAAGAGGTAAGATCATTTATTTAAAATGGAGTTTACGGCTTTGAGGAAAGGTAAAAATGTTCTATGTGTATGTCATTTTATTGTGGTGTAGCTGAAATAGCTGGATCATGTTTGAATACAAAATAGATTTTTCCTTTCCTTCAATCTGAATATACTCTCCAGTACTGGACAGTGTGGAGTAACGTGGAGTAAATCACATAGCTTAGCTCCACATATGGAGTGTGGCTTATTTGGCACAGTAATTGGTCTCTGAACCTGCAAAGACTAATCACGTTGCCTGCTGTTTCTTTGATGATTGCACGTTCTCTGCCTTGTGATGATAGCATGAATACCATGACAATTGCGTGTTTGGGTTGGTTCTCCAGTTCAGACTACAGAAGGTCTTGACACTCATGGACTTGACACCTAAGACATCTTGCAGTGCTGAGAAGGTAACAGGACAGTCAGCCTTTCACTGTCATTAAGTCCTAATTTGTCAGTTATCAAATTAAACTACAACCCAGGCTGGAAACTGAATATATATGTGCTTTCCATGTTTCTGTATTGACGGAAGCTTCCAACACACACACACACACACACACACACACACACATATATATATATATATATATATATATATATATATATATATATATATATATATATATATATATATATATATATATATATATATATATATATATATAATGCTGACAAAAACAAAACCAAAATGGCTAAATAGAAAAATAAAACTAGGAGGTTCAAAACAAAACCAGCAGGTATTCCATATTCCACTAAGAGAGGGTGTACAAATATTGTGTAAAATACAGTAGGTTTAAAATGCATATATTTGATAAAAAAATAAACATACCCCACACTTTTTTTTTTTTTAAATATAATTTGTAGACTATTCATTTCTGTAACTATGGTACAATACAACTAGAAAGAATACGCTGAGATAGTGGTGTAGATTTACAAAACAGCTCAAAGCCTTTCTGTACTGTCGGTGTTGAATATTTAAAAGAGTGGATTCATCATCATCACAAATTACACATATTTTACATTATATACAGATTTATATTATAATACACAAATTACAATTAAAAAGCGTAACACTTTCAACCACAAAGACCCCCACATACCCATATACACCCCCACTGTTGTAATCTAAATAGTGATATAACATTAAAACCTGCTATCACTAAAATGTCTAAATCTGATTTATCACAGACCTCATTTCACTGCATTTTTATTGTACACTATAATGAGGTGGCCAGCAAATCAGCCCTGGTAGAAAACCAGCAGCATAAATACTAGTTAAAGGTAAATAAAATCTGCCACTGTTTTGGTATTTATTATGATCATTTTCCATCTGAAACTGAGAACTGAGTAGTGATTGTTAACCTCTGGGACACAAGCAGCTCATACAGCTGCAATAACTTTAGTGTGATTCTACTGTACACTCTTAATAGAAAACAAACACATTGAAAATAGGATCATGTTTCGTTCGGTATTAAATTATACCAGTAAGCTCAAAACATCCCAAGGGCAAAGATGCAAATCTGAATAATTGACACAGCTCTGACACACACCATCCTCCTTGGAAAAGGAGAGTTCCCCTTGTGATAACATGAGTAGAAGTGCCCAAAAGATGCACATGAGAACCACATATGAAATACAATTCCTATTTCTACGGCAAAACAAGATAGATATGTGATAAATGAGAAATGGGAAAATAGTAGTGTGACAGGGTAAAGGATCATACTGGTGAAGTTCAGCCTCCTGATGGGTGGCGGCGCTGTGCTCACTGACTCCTGATATCTTTCACCAAGGTGGAACAAATCATAAGTCTATGGTCGGGTTGTGGCGGCCACCTTGGTGAAGGTAATGAACACACATACCTTACTTAAGGGAGACAGCCATTTTCTGATACGCATATCAACTATTAACAGGTGTATCCACTGATTCCATAGGTGGAGTTAGGAGGATATAAAGGGAACGTGTGGGATGCGGAGTTGGTGAGCATGGCAATGTGAGAGGGGGTGGTGCCTTACCAGTGCTACATGTAATCATTATTTGTTAAAGTAACTTGTCTTAATATTGGATACAAGTAGGGTTGCCACCTGGTCCAATAATTCCGGAACGTTTTGGGACGGAACATGTTTTTTAAGTTGCCCTTAAACTGAAAGCAATAAACACGTGAATTGAGCACTAAGCACTTGCTTAATTTATACTGCTTCTTAATTATCCGAATCATTATGATAATGCAAATCTTACAAAATAATAATAAAAAAAACATATTGAATAAACGTGTGTTGGTTTATTCAAGATATTTATTTTTATTTTGTACAAATTATATTTCAATTCTCAATATTTAAAAGATGTTATTTATATCCTATTAATTAGTAATATATAGCCCTAATTTACATTGACTCTCCCAATTAAATAACAACACTGATCCAGTGTTCATGCTGTCTGGTGATAGGAATAGTGAACAGCTGCTCAGTATTAATGATTTCAGTGGGAGAAGGTGATATACTATTAGAAACTATAAAGAAACTTAAAAATATATATTTTTAAAACTATTAATAAAATAAATAAATATTGATGATGTGCTTATTTATTTATTTCATTTGTTAAAAGCTATTATTGTATTGTCATGCTGCCTCAAGATAATTAATCACCAGATTCAATTTAGGAAAGGTTTAGGGCTCAATTCACATGTTGATTTCCTTCAGTTTAAAGGCAACTTCAAAATCCTGTTCCGTCTCACGGTGTTCCGGAATTATGGGGCCAGGTGGCAACCCTAGATACAAGTGAATATTGGGTAGAAGAAACATTGACCTGGACGGCAGAGAGCCACAAAGGAAAACTATTGACTCGGCTGGTGACTCACCAAAACCCAGGTTTATTACAGTGGGCCTTTATTATTTTTGTTTTGTGATTACTACTTTGCGTAAGTCTATTTTTGTTTGTGTTAGCAACAACGGTGTACCCAAATAAAACCTGAACTTTATTGGACCGGTGCCACTTTTTCTTTACCCTTGGAATAAACACAAGCAGGAATAAATTAACGTTAACAATAATAGGCAAACCAGAAAATGAGTACTGGACTAATTAAATGTCCTATTGATTTACTGACACTTGAGATGCTGGCAACGAAATATGTAAGTGAATCAGTCTGCACATGTATGTATGTGAGTCAGAGGAGCACTCCCAGCTTTAGGACAACTATTTAAAGCTATCAGGCTCCATCATCCATCATTCTGAGAATTAATTTCACATTATTATTCTTTTTACATATGCAAAGAGTTAAAAAATAAATACTGGCCTCAGTTCTTCAGAACCGCCTCGATTGTAAACGTTACACTTGCTTTGGCATTTTTACATTTTTAGATTAAAGATATTTTTTATTTTGAATTTAATTTTGATTAAATAGGGTTTTAAACAGCATGGTGTTATTTTGGTGGCTTAATTCATGAGGCGGGGGGATGTATTCTTAAATAAATCTCTATGCAGCTAATATATGTATTTTGTAATTCCCTTGAATGCAATGCTTGTCACAGTGCTTATATTCTTAGTTATCAACCATTTTAAAGGCATTATATATTTCATCTTCTAGGTAATATTATTATAAGGAACTAATTTCAATTTGCCCCATGCCTTTCTAGTACATTTTTGCTTGTAGAAATGATAGAATTTATTAAATTACATGACTTGTAGGCAACCAGTAGTTTGAGAGGTCAAACTAAAAGCAGCTGGGATAGATGTACTAGTCCTGTGACTGATGACGATGATTTATTGAACCTGCCCAATGTCAATTTCTCCTCCTTAATGTAGATGATTAGATAAGGTATGGGTTTCTATAGAAATCAGGGACTGTATATATCAACTGCTATTTTAAAAGGTGTCCTAACATCTTGTTTTAAGAAACTATGTTTCTATATTTTACCTGTTTGTTACACAATTCTCTCCTCCACAGACACATTAATTCCAGTGATCCAGCATTCTGTAGAAATAGGGCCCTTGACTCATAGGAGATAATTGGAGTTCCAAAGGCAGAAATAAATTCTCATTAAAAAACATCACTTGAAAAATAAAATACATCTTGCCATTGAAGTAATTATTTTTCAGCTAGATTTTGAAAAAAAAAACATAGTGAACTGCACTGCCTTGAAGGTGGTTGTCATATAAGCTTTATGTCCTTTAGAGTTTTCATTGCTCATGCGATTCGTTGACCTGGACAGTTGCATCTTCCTGCCTGTCTCTCATAGTTTATTTACACCTGCATAATATAGTATTCTTGTATTGAAATTTGGATCAGTTGAAATGTAAAAGAAACATAGTATGCATTTAATCTCGTGCTGTTTTTCCATTTACAACAGCCTATATCACAACTCGGCTAGCTGCTTTGGCATAACAAAAAATAATAATAAAACAACCACCTCATTCAATCAATCAATCAATAAATTAGATATCTAACTACATATTGATCTACCAAAATGACCCTCACAGGTATATTCTGCTCAGCACACCCTTTAGGTTATTTTTAGTGTATGAGTCTAAATAATCAGTTTGAATAAAGCAATATGATAATAATGAATGTAATGTAAGATTTAACCTATTTTGGTGTGGGAGCATGTGGCAGTGTGCACTGCCCCTGTGCATATTTTTGTGTTATATGTTGTATGTATGGTGTATTGTAGTTGGTACACAGGGTATAATATGGGTTACGAGCACAAGTGTTTAAAATGTATATTTGTATTTAGGCACAATGATTGCACAGCACTTCATGTGCAAGTAAAATGTAATATGTGAGCACAGGCAGTTGTGAGCAACGTGCAGTTGTACCGAGACTCCAATTGAATGATTGATTAGCAATCGAGTCTCGGTACAACTGCATGTTGTCACTCGCTCGGGGTTGTGTGTTCGGGAAGTGGAGAATGGGTGAGAGACTATAATATTTACAATTGCTATGAGTGCTGGAGGGCCAAGACTCTACTTGTGTTTTTAGTGTTCTGTCTTTTTTGGCTGCAAGTGCCGTGTCCTGTTTTGGTGTTGTGTTTTCTGTTCAAACCTTTTATTTCTGTTTAAATAAATGCACAGTAGTACATTCATCATATCATAGTGTTCTGACCTCACCACTCTACCGTCCTTGTGACAGAGCAGTACAGCACATTTCTGTCCAGCTCCTTTGCCTGACAGCCTTGTGTTTTGTGAATATGTTTTTAATCTTGGCTTAGCTGCTATTCTGGTGCCACCATGAATGAACAGTCCCACCCCAACACTTGCTATGGGTTACCAGTGCATTGGCCTACGAATCAGATTAGTTGTAGTAATCCAAATGCAGCAGTTAAGTGCTGCTTTTGGAAATGTTGCTTGACCACTGCAGTGAATGTCAGAAGATGGAACAGAAGTTTAAATAACAAAGAAAGGTTTCTTCTCTCTGTAGTGAAATGTCCAAGAGTCACCAAAACAAGTAAAAAGGGCCCTGTTCCACTCCCCACACCCACACCCAACCCTACCCGTGTTCTGCCAAAAGTCTGAACCCAGTACTGCCTCTGTGAAAAGCTACACTGCTAAGGGGTAGGGTAGCATTGCACTTATTTTGTCCTTTACAAAAACAAAACTCTCTAGTAGACTGATCTCTAGTGGCAGTCCATTAGCTTCACTTGGGGATGAGTGTTTTGATGGCACGGGTCAGGGAACCAGCCTTGTTGCTCCCATGTGCAGACAGCGGAGGAGCTTGGGCACTGCTGCTACTGCTTCTGGGCTGGGTGGGGAGACTCCCGGTCCGGCCCATGAACTCCTCAGCAGCCCTCAAGAGGAAAGTATAGTTGAGGGCTACCTCCTCCACCTTCCTGAGCAGCTCCTGCCTTTGAGCCTCCAAGCGCACCACACATACCAGCTTGATGAAGGTTTCCGTCAGGCAGCAGAGGACCTGGAAGCTGGCTGTCACTGCCGAGAGCATGCGGGTTGGGCTCTTCTCCACACCAGCCACCCTACGACAGGAGGCCCGGAACTCCTTGAAGCGCATTGCCAGCTCCTGCTTGTATTCTGCTAGCCGAGGTGCCTGCAGCCTGGGATCGCCCTCGCCCAGCAGGTTCCCTGCGCATTGCCGTAGGATGGAAAGCAGCTCATTGGCATCCAACTGGGCAGTCAGGAACCCCTCAGGCAGCAAGAAGGCTTTGCCCTGCAGAGCCTGCACCCTGGACAGGCTACCCTCTAGGGTGACAGAAGTCCTTAGATCGATTTCCTGGCTCTGTGGCTCCTTCTCCCTACTGCAGCAACTTGCATCCAGCACCTGCAGGGTCTTGTTGACTACAGGGAGGGTGTTAGCATCCAACTGTATTCCTGGGAGCACCTGCAATGGAATGGAATAGGAGAGCTCATCCTTCTCACTACTTTCATCATCTGTGTTGCACTTGCGGTAGCAGAAACAGAAAGAGCAGCATTTATCTCCATCCTCATCCTTCCCTGATAGACCCATCATTTCATCTTCCCCTTCTTTGCTCTTTTGGAGCAGCTCCAGCTCTCTCCCAGTCTCCCCTTGGATGGAAAACAAAGGTCTTCTTTTCCCATCTCCCAGTGAACAGGAAGACTCTTTTGGGCCCTGTGTCTTTCCAGAAGGGGCTATTGGTCGCGCAAACTCATTTTCCATGCTTTTAGCTTTGGTAGACTTAGTTTCAGAGTACAGAGGTGTACGCTCACTACTGTCTGCTTCACCAATGCTGTAGCGCCTAATAAGTTTCTTGTAATCTGGTGCCCCCATGCATTCGGAGCGAGAAGCACAGGCAGGCAAGCAAGAGACAGGCTTCTCCTGAGGCTCCCGGGACTCGAGGCTGGTGGAACGGATTCTGGAGGTCTTAATCTCTATTGTCTGTGGCCTTCGGGGCCCTTCCTGCAGCTGGAGCTGTTTTGGTAGAGAAGGATGTTTATAAATAGTTCTTTCTCTCCCTCTCCTCTCCAGGGCTGAACCCACAGGGGTGTCAGGCAAGCGGATCCCACGGCATATCCTTTTGCAGTCACAGCTCCTCCTCTGTTCTCTGGAAATCCCCGGGACTTTCTGAAGAGGGCTGGTCCTGAGCTGGCAGGAGCAGGGAGTACCTGCTGGTATTGGAGAGGGCCCCTGTGGGAGGAAATCCACCTGGGCACCCCTGGGCTTGAGCAGCTCCTCCAGGAACTCCAGTTCATACTGCCGTACCTTCTGAAGCTGGGCTTGCCGCTCATCCGTCTCGCGCTTCACCCGTGCTGGAAAGGTGGCCGACAGCAGGTTACGGAAACTGAGGAAAGGTACACTTCGCTGCTGTTTGGGTTTACAGGCACTCTGCTTTTTGTCTTCCACTGAGGCTTCCACTGAGCCTGCTGCCTGTGTGCTCTCTATCCTGGGAATCACTTTTTTGGGACATTTCTGAGTATCACTGGCAATTTTGCTCTCAGAAGGCTCTCCTTTTTCTTCCGCCCTTTCCTTTCGCTCCATCTGCTCTGAAACCAAGGGGGGATACTTGGACCGGGCCTGGAGACCTGTGCTGGATTTGTGGCCTGTTTCTACTCCCCTCCCTGTGCTCTCTTTGCCAGGTGGCAGCTGAAAGTCTTTTGCTTTGGCAGTGAGCCGCTTATCATCCGTAGGGGAGGTTGAATGGAAAACTGCTACTTTCTGCACCAGTGGGTCCTTCAGACACAACGGGAGCTCACCCTCTCGAAGCATGGGGCAGATATACAGCATCTCAGCACTCTGCTCATTCCCTTTTGATTTTGAAGGCTTGGAGGTCTTATTGGAAGTAGTCTCTTGGTCCTGATAGCTATTGGTTTCTTGGCTCTTGGCAGAAACAGCACTGTCAACTGGCAAAAGTATTGGTAAGGCTTTTTTGACATCTTCTGGGCTTAGGGAACCGGAAACCTTCCCCCTTGCCCCTGAAGGTTTTGGGCTAAACCTTCTGTCAACATAACATGGCACCTTGAGCTCTTTGTTAACCTTCTTCTTATCTCCAGTGCTATCACGTTTGGGATCCAAAGCAGTTTGAGGAGAAGCAGAAGAGTCCTTGAGAATTCCTGGGCTGTCTGTCCGGCTTCGCTCTGGTTGGCGTTCCAGGGTGACCAGTTTCCCTGGTTCTTTGAGGCTCTGTGAGGAGACTTGCGTCCTTCCCTGCTCCCCCATGGCTGCAGTCTCCTGGTTAGGACTTACCCTCAATTGAGCCTCTTTACTGAGAATGAGGGGTTTGGCAGGGCAACCTGCCCGCAGCTGACCCATGGAGAAAGCTCCACCACCCAGGGCCTGAGTGGTGCACCCCGGGATATCGAGCGGGAAGTCCCGCCGGCTGAAGAGCCGATCCTTGCTGATGTGATGGGCAAGTAGGTAGGCTGAGTTCCGATGCTGCTTCATGGCTGTCACCATCTCTGAGACGTCTGTCAGTTCTGAGGAGTTTGTCTCGTGGCCGGAATCCAGTGAAGACTCTGGGGTAATAGCTGCTAGCACAATGAGACCTGGAGGGCAGAACAAAAGAACAAACAGATATATATATATATATATATATATATATATATATATATATATATATATATATATATATATATATATATATATATATCTAATAATATATATATATATTATTTGCGTAATATGCTTAATAAACAATATTGGATTTGTGTAATATGTTAGAGAAACAGTATATACTCAGTTTAAGACATTACAGCCTGTCAGAAGATATATTATGGGTTTATAAACTTGAAACTAAGGTAATAAGCAGCTGTGCTTTTACATGTAGAGTAATTGTTTATTTTTAAATACATTTTCTCTCACTGCATTCCTGCTGTGCTTTACAAAACAATAACATTTGGCTTAGTTATTTTTTTTAATAGCCTCTCTTGAGCATTTACTAGAGTAAATGATAGAACTGAGTGCCTATTTATTGCGCGCCTAGAAACAAGAGATAATAAATGAAATGACAAATGCTCCTGTTGATGCCTGCATTCTACCATAAGCCCTTACAAAACCGCTTCACTACTTATCAAAAGTGTTCCGCATATGCAGGGCAGATTTGAGGTTGATAATAATAATAATAATAATAATAATAATAATAATAATAATCATCATAGTGAATAGTTATTGGAACAGGAAAATTCTAGTCATGTAAACAGTTGCCAGCTTGTCTCTATTCTACCCGTACATCGCTCTAAGGTTGCAGTAGCATTTTTTATAAATCGGTCATTGCCTAAGAGATTTTAATAATTCTGAAAGATATGGTTCCACCTGCTGTCTGCTGGGGTTGGTGGTGATGATGGTGGGGGTAGTCCTCTGATGCTGCCAGTGCCTCTAGTGCCTGTAGGGTGGACACCAGGGCATCATCCAGCTCTTGAGCATGGTCTCGGACAGTCCGTGTCACCACATTATCTATCAGTGTCACAGGTACCTCTTCAGATGGCTGCAGACCCCCTGCTGTTGCCACTGCTGCCCGCCTTTTGGTGTCCTCCTCATCTGAGCTGTGGTCACGAAACGCTGGAGGGGGAGCAGCGATGGCTGGGGGTGGAGGCTGAGCAGCACCAGCCTCCTCCTCCTCCTCTTTCTCGCTTCCTGGTAGTGGGAGGGAAATCAAGTCCACTGTGCCCTCTCGGGAACCACAGGAGTTGGTACAACTCTTCAGGATCTGGGAATGCAGGCCATCACTGCTGTCACCACCACTGGTGGCGGTGGCTGCTGCTTTGAGCTTGGCCTTGCATGAGTCACAGTAAAAGTGTCCAGTCTGCTGGCTAGGGTCTAAGGTGTTGGCCCTGGCCCTGATTCTTGAGCTCTCTTGTACTGGGCTGTCCATCAGAGGTTCTAGATCTGAGCTTTTGTAGGTTGGGTCTGATTTGGTGCGGGCACGGCTCTCTTCCAGGGGGATCAGGTTGTCATTGATGTCCATCTGTCTTTCTTGTTGCTGCTGCTGCTGCTCTCTCGTGTGCAGATAGCAGAAGCTGCTGAGCTCTGAATCATTTTGCTCAGACGATCTATGGACCAACTCCCGTCTTCCAGCATGAGTAGAGAGAGCTGGCCGCTGGACTGATTGGATAGTTCTGTAATCTAAAGAAATTATTATCAAAACAATTGAAAGGGTGGGACAGATGGAAGAAAGGAGCTTCCACATCAGGTTCTAAATGAAAACCTGGAGAAGAGGCCTGTACCTCATGGACACTGAGAAGAGTCCTTTAAGATGGAAATGAGAGATCCAGGTTTTGTTTTTTAATAAAGATTAATGCAAGCAAGAGCTGTAGTCTACACAGATAAGAGTCCAGCTGGATGGATGTCTGAAAAATGCAGCTTATGGTTTCAAATGACTGTAGCAAAGCAGTACCTTTGAAAATCACAGGTGTAGACAGATTCCAGTTAGATGGAGATGAAAGGTCCAGATTAAAGTTGAAAATGACAGCAGTGCTGGAAGCAAGCAGCCGGTACTTTTTATTTTATAAGCAAAGATGCAAGAGTCCAGAAAGCTAATGTTGAAAGATGCAGATCATGACCTGTACCTTAAGAGTGGAGTCCAGTATGATGGAGATGGAAGATTCAGCTCAGCCATAACAATCAGAGATCTAGATACAGCCAACTACATGGAGATGAGATATCCAGGTCGACCCTTTAAAATGAATCAATGCAAGCAAGAGCTTAACCTTCTACATGTGGAGAAGCAGATGAGAGTCCATTTAGATGGAGTTGAAAGAGCTGGCTAGATAATATGACCCCAATAGAAGAATGACACCTTTCACATGAAGATTCATCTAGATGTACAGAAGATGCATGATTTGATTCACGCGGTAAATGAAGATCATGCAGCCTTGGGTGTCGTAACTAGCACTGGATTGATAATGTTATTAGCTTGTTAGGCATCAGCGATATTAGATTGTTCAAAGGTCTAAGAGCCTAGTGTTTAAATTAACACACATACTTCTGAGAATGCATGTCTTAAACAAACCCCCCTTCAGGAAAACTAAAATTGTATAGTATTCTGGTTCGAATCTGTCGGCCCTATTCACAACATGTTAATGAGTCAACATTAAAGTAGACCCAGTGGATGATGTGTGCATTAGAGGCATTAACATCCTACTCAAAAGATATTAAGGAAAGCACAGCACTGGCAACAAAGGAGATGGCTACTAACATACCTGCCTTGATCATGTGAGACTGACTGGAGCTTCGACAGAATAGCACTTTCTTTGGATCCACAAAGAGCTTGTAGTAGCCGGCTATCAGGCAGGCAAAGTTTGTGGCATCGGGCCACTCCATCAGCAGGACCAGGGGCTGAGAGATAGACAACAGTGTTATATTTGTCCTGGTATACACTATGGGAATTGGATGGGAGTACTGGGTCAGCATTATGCCATACTATTACTGAGTAAAGGCTCAGAATATAAATTGTAGAGGATTTATATAATATCCATCCAGCCAGAGTTGCACATTAGCTATATGGTTTTATTCATAAATCCTGGCTTCACATTAAATGTTCTTTTCAACCAAGGCCATTTGGAGACAGGATATTATTTATAGCGTTGGCCTGGGGAACAGTGAATGGGGAACTGGAGACTGAAATATTTGACATTTAGTATTTCATTTAGTATACTATTGATGTGCATTGGTATTTCGATAGGACGTCAGTGTCATGGGACTTTTAAGACAGAAACTACAAAGGATTCCCCCGTTACACCATGCTATTTGTTCAGCAGGGAGAACATTCCCACCGAGTCATCACATCTTGTAGTACTCAGGCTCCTAGCTGATTCCTGGCTTTCCAATACCTTGGCCTCCAGAATGTTGACTTCAACGCGAGCCACCCCCTGGTTCTCCCTGAACAGCTGGATCTTGCTGAGACGGCTGAACTCGGACAGGATGGTGGTTAGGTTGGTCTTCAGCTCAATGACGTGGCTGATTCCGTGGCGGGGCCCGACCAGCAGGGTGGTGGCTGACTGCTTTTCAGCCTGGGGGACAGGGAGTAACAGAAGAGCACCCATCAGCGCACCCCGCTTATTGAAGAAAATAAACTTATACTAGGAAACATAATGCTTAGTACTTATTCATACTCATTCAAATTGGTGTATAGGTTTTATTCATTGTGGTGCTGTGAATGGGAATGTAACCCTGTTATGTCTGAAAATGAATGTACTGTATGGGCTATTCTGAAGAACAGACTTTGCTTCAAATTTCATCCTCTAACTTCCTTGAAGCAAGGCAGTGAGCTATTGAGTAATGTCTCACTATGCCCTCAGAACAGGTTATATATCTCAACATAACATTTTGTGGTAAAGCCATTGCTCAAGAAAACTTACCTGGACCCAACATTCCTTAATAATTATAGGCCAATCTCCAATCTGCCATGTTTAGCTAAAGCTCTAGAGAGAGAGTTTTTGCCAATCAATTACACAAATGTCATCACCTATAGCTCTGTTACGCAGAGGTGTGTTTTAGGTCCTTTGTTATTTTTGCTATACTTCAGCTGGGTTGTTATTAGTTAGTTATCTTACTGACATCAAGTGTTTGATGTCTCAGAACTAATGTTGAATTCTGCTGAAACGGAAGCTATGCTAGTGACTAAAACATTTTGATTTACTTGAGTTAGAATTTAGCAGTCTCTCATCAGAACTAATACTTAATTTGTTACTAAATTATCCTTTTATCCTTTGAGAAATATAACTAAACTTAAACCTACTATCTCTGTATGCTGAAAGACTAATGCATGCCTTCGTTTCATCTATAATTGATTTTTGTGAATCACTTTTCTCTGGAATCTTGCTTACAACTTATTTAGAACACTGCTGGTAGCATTCGGACTAAAACCAGAAAAAACAAACAAAAAAAAAAACTGTTTTGGCCACTTTTTACTGGCTCCTGGTGCAGTTTAGAATTGATTTTGCTTTTAACTTCTAAGGCCCTGAATGAATTAGCACCCAGTTTCTTACAAGCATTGTTGACCCAGTATACTCCTAATTGCACTCTTAGATCACAGGATGCAGGGCTGCTGGTTATTCCCAAAGTGAATAAATGTAATACGGGAGGATTTCTTTTTTTTTCCTTTTCTTGTAAAGCTCCTAAATTATGAAATGCTCTGCCTTCCTCTGCCAGGGAAAACGGGACTCTACCTGTTTTTAAATCAAGATTGAAAGATTTGATAAAAAAATAGATTTTATATTTTAGTTTTCTAATTTTATGATCAAAACTACATTTTATGTCTCTTTTTAAATTTTAGTTTATATTTTTTCATTCTCTGTGTCAAATGCTTTGGAATCCTTGTGATGAAAGGCACTATAGAAATGTGAATTGTATTGTATTGTATTGTGACGTACCTTTTTTGCACCGCCCCTTCCCCTCATCTTTCTCTCACCATACATTTTTTTTTATTTATAATAGTACAAAAGTACAGTACTTAATTTAGACATTTCATACTTTATAGAGTAATTATAGAGAACTGAGTTCATCACTTAGAATCAGAACACTCCTGCTGAGCCCATTAGCATTCTATTTCTAGTCTGTGTGATAAAGTTCTCTGCTGTTCTTTTACATTATACCTGGAGGTGAAATTGAAGGTTACAAGGCAGCTGTAAATAGAAAGAGAGTCTGGTGATAACTTTAAACACTAGCAACAAATACGTTTTCATAATTTCACTTCACCAGACCTCTTATAAAAATAAATCCTGACCCAAATGGATTGTGTGAAAGCTGATTATACCCCCTTTTATGTTCAAACACCGGAGAATGGACAAGCCCTTTGAATGAACCTGTCTGGGATTAACGGCAGACTGCAATGCTTAGTGTGTTGGAATTCAGTCCTTTTGCTGCTGTTCATGTTATGTAGCACTGTCAAGCTTGTCCTGAATTCAAAGCTGCTTCCACCAGAACAACTTTATACCAGTGAAATGGGAGTGTGTATAGCGATTCCAAATACTGCAATACTGAGCTTATCCAGAAGCTTCTCTAGCCAGGCAGTGTGATGTTACACATTGTGTATTTGCCTGGTGGAGTCAATCAGAAATACAGGGGATGCTGGGAGAGGCAAAGTTAAAGAAGATCTGAGGTATACAGTACCATCCCCACGGTGTGGAACAGGAGGCCCCCGAAAGGAGGCAGCTCATTGAGAACTCGTATGTACTGCAGCTTTGCCTGGATAGAAGGTACCTGCAACGATACAAACATGCCCTTTTACAGAACGAACAAATGGACCGGCAGGGGGGCACTGTGAAAGCTCCCTCAGAGGGCAGCAAATGCAGGGTTACATTATTGAAAGGACTAGAAACTAAGGATTTGAACAATGTTTTGATGAGACTTACTGCTGTAGTAACTGACCGTGTGAGCTATTCAGAGCAGATAAACCAAAGGACTGGTTGCCAAAGAGATATTCCTAGAACCTGGTTATTGAAATAATATACTGGCACTTTAACATTGATGTCATACTTCATCTCTTACTCTACAGTGTAGCAAATCATTTTACTCAACTTGGTTCAAGGATCAATATTACAAAACTGATCTGCAGATATTAGAATGAATTTCAAGCAGTCTGTTTAGAAACTGTTTAAGAATAATGGCTTTCTGACTTTGGGAAACAATTGATCTTTATGTAGAGCCATGGCAGTTTCTCCCAGCATTGTATCACTGAGAAAAGGTAATGTGCTGCCATAAGAATGCAACTGATATACCATCCATCATTTGATGAATGTCTGGTTGTGTTTGGTTTGATTGAATCATTGAATCGTGTATTCTGTAGAAAGGTGGCACCCTGAAGATAACAACTTTGTTGTTATACTGTGTTTCTCCAACAGATGGAACCAATGCATCAATAACTGAAGTGGTAAGGAGTAAGAAGCAAGTAGATGTTACACATACTGCATTGTATTATACCAGGGAGTGACATTTAGTTGGACCAGTTCTATGTGGCTCTCTAGGTTTTTAAACCTTCATTCCTATTACTTTTATTGCTCTCAGTATTGAACCCTCTATTCTCGCACTGCATGCATATATATATATATATATCCTATATATATATATTATATATATATAGTAAGATATATATATATATATATATATATATATATTTATATTTTCTGTAGTGGTCTTGGGACATTCAGATGAATCAACCCACATTATTATAATATAATATTATTATAATCTAGATAATAACCTATGCAGATCCTACATTGAACCCTGTTGTAATTAATATACCTAATATTATTATTACTATTCTATATATGATCTATTATTATATTAATTATTATTATTATGCATAGATCTAGCATGTAACTTGTTGTTAATATTCTGGAATAAGTAAACACAACCAATAGCCATTATTATTATTACCATAAAATGCTTAATATTAAAAGATTTGAGAAAGCAGGTAAGAGCTATAGATTATCTGTCATGCTGTTGCTAGACAAAAGAACCATACATGGGTTAGAACAATAAATCTTTATAGCTACAAATCACAGAAAATAAACTACTACATCTGTAGAACAAAAAAGAAAACAAAATGAGTGACTTTCCTTTTTGACATTTTAATGAAAAAATACCACATCTGTGAGTTAAAATTTTCTAGACTACAGATTCAAAAATCAGTAGCATTGTAAGAGTAATTTGACAGCAGTGTGAATGTTTGCATGACATCATTCAGCCAGTCAAGATTTTTGAGATCCAAAGATAATTAGTTCAGAAATGCTTTCATTGGTGTTTGCAACCGAGATTACAAATCGAAAAAAAAAAAAAAAAAAAAAAAAAAAAACGTTTTTTCATTCACAAAACATGGCAGGGAAACTAAATATTAAAAAGGCTTCAATAAATGTTTGTACAGTATAATGCTTTATAATTTTATTGGTAAAAATGGCTTCTTACAAAATAATTCATTTTGATTGTAAAATGAATTCAGATATGATAAAATAAATAAATAAATAAATAAATAAATAAAACAGTTAAAAAAAACTTTATAAATACAAAAATGGAATTATTTTTTTCAGAACAGACCTTCAGTGTTGGTTCCACTTGTCAAAACTCACAACACTTTACTGTAACATGAATAACGATTAGGTTCAGCATGTCTATTTTTGTTTTACTTAAGTTACTTATGTTCCTGTGTCTGGAGTGTGTCTATGTATTATATTAGCATGTGCTATGCCTTTAGTGAAGCATGACACCTGACCACTTCCTGCCTGTAGGTGGTGCTGTGGCTGGGAATGTTACCTTGCTCCCTGAAGGAGGCGAGTGCTGATAGGTTTTCAGCAGCTGGGAAAGCGTCTTACAGACATTCTTCTCCTTGATTGTCGGGAGCAACGACAGGGGCAAGAAGGGATCCAGTCCCCATTCCTTCCTGGTGGTAAAAAAATAAAAGCAAACAAATTATTCAATTAGGGAGAATATACAGGATTAAAGTGTACTCTTATTATACGACAGAACAAAACTGACTACTCCACAACTCAGTACAGCATCAGCATATCCTGTAATAAAAGCAACGTCATAAGGGCTTTACTTTTGAGGCCCTGTAGCCATTGACCTAAACTGACCTTGTACTTTCAAAGGGCCTGTATATCATTTCGATGAAACTAACCTTGACCTGCACTTTCAAAAATATAGCTGTCTATATAATTTTGAAAAAGTAACAATACTCTACTGGTGCTTTGATTTAACATTCATTTACGCTTGTTTGAAAAAAAAAAAAAAGACTTTCTTTAAAATAGTTCAAATATTTAAAACAGTCACAGAATTGCTATATCGTGTAACTAGAATTTGTTTTAATTTTTACTTCAGGAGTTGTTGTGTGTAACAAAGTCCCAGACATTTAACCACTCGTAAGTCGTTTTATTTCCTTAGTAGCCTTAAATATCCTGCACCCACTTACTCCACATTCTTGAGAGAGATTTTTTGGTTGGGTCGGGCTGCAGAGACTGTGATGTAGATGTGTAGAGCTGTGAGCTTGAGGGTGACGTCTGTCTTCCAGTCAGATCCGAATCGCTCCTTTATCACATCATTGCGGCTCTGTGGTGAGCGAAAATATAATTTAAAATGTAACTACAGTCAAATCTTAACATTAAGCTTGAATATAATTAGTGTAATGAAAAAAAAAATTGACTGGAAATTGTATAAACAATGATGCTAATTAATGTTATCCACAGGAAACAACTGAAATTAACATTTGCTTTAACCCATTAAACTCCAGGCAAACAATTGTGGCTTTAAATACAATGTTCAAGGTCACCCCTCAGATGCTCAAATGGCTTGAGATGTGGGATTGTACTGGCCAAGGAAACAGTCATCAACAACACCAGCACGCTGGATGGCCGCATTATCATTTTGAAAGGTGACATTAGGGATGATCAGAAAACAATGCTTAGGCACACAAGGGATGTTCTTCAGCTTTCCAGGAGAATAAAAAGGACCAAGCCTAGTGTCCACATGTACATAGGTGGAGGGTTTAATGCAAATGAGTGGGCTTCAATTATGTTATCAGTGGTTACCCACAACTTGGGACTGAAAAAAATAATTTGATAATGCAAACAACTACAACTATGAATATCCTTTACCTATTAGACCATTAGATATGTCCAAGAAGTAAACCCTATAGAGTTGTTGTCTACTAAATATGCACTTACTATAATACCTTGACAAGGCTGTTACACAATTCAAACACAACAGCTACATTTCACAAAAGCTTCTTCTACTGTTTTCAAATGAATGACAAAATTGCCAAACAAAAGTCTGTTCAGTAGAATGATCACCCACAGTACCTGTATGTAGAGGTACTCAAAGGCGGCTGGGTCTCTCCTCAGCAGGTCTGCAGGGTCCTTGGGGAAGAAGCAGATACGAAACAGACACTTCATTGCCTGGAAGTAGATCCGCTGCACTACCTGAGGGCAGAGAGACAACATCTGAAGGACCCAGTGGTAAATGTTCAAAACCAACAATTGATTGTCTCATTTTGTAGCAAGGTAACCAAAGCAGAACATAGTACCTGCAAAAGGCCAGACTAAAGAGGCCAATGTGTATATCAGTAGAACCACAGGGCATTACAGAAAAATCTAGTCTAATTTTCTTTTTTCTGAAAAGCCACAGAAATTCTCTGTTAAAATAATACTGATAGTACAAAAATTATTTAAGGAACAATGGCAAATTGTAATTTGTGGTAAATTTTTGTCATGATTGATTCATTTGACCAATATTGTGCCACTAAGATGCACAGGAAATTACAAGGAGGCAAAGAGCTTGTTTTTAAGACCTTCTGTTAGTTGTAGCGAAACAGACTGCAGTGTATTAATGGATTTACTAAGATGGGGATTTTTGGGGGGAATTTCTGCTTTAGTCAATACGGCAAAACCAGCCCTGAATAGATTCCCCTCCATTGAGAGGGACTTGTTTCCCAGCACTCACATGAGACAGTGGCTGGGTGTCCTGGAGCAGGTGTAGCCTGCTGCTCTGATTGAAGCCCCCAGACTCTAGAACCAGGGAGAAGTGCTCAATGTACCTCAGAGACAGTCGGTCCTGCAGGGACATCATCACATCCTGGAATAAAAAATAAAAAAGAGGCTGCTTCAAGGAGGAGACCTCCAAGGAGACTTTGGAGACGGCAAAGTTACAACAGAGGAACAAATGCTGCTGAATGCATTTATCCTTGCTTTGAAACACATTTGTTTCTCAGCACTTGAAGAACTAGAAAATTATAGCCCATGTTGTTAACTGTCAAATCATGGTTATTGTCAACTTTGATATTAAGCTCCATTATATGTAGATTAACTGAATTCTGGTTAAGGTAAGGCTAGGGGTGAGGTTTGTATTAGGTACCACTGTATTACTTCCAAATCAGGGGAAACAATTCCCTCATTAGTAAATTGGGTAAAAAATTGAACTGGTTTATATATCAGATAATAGTGGCACTATTCCCCTGTATCTCATATGAACATTTAATAAAAAATCTACTAAATTGCTTTAGAAAAAAAAAATAAAATAAGGAATACAATTTTAAAAAGTGTTGATGCCATGAATCCCTATGGATTAGGGTTCTTCAAAACATTTCTAATTAAAACGAAACTGAAAGAATGTCAGCACTACAAAAAACAACAAAAAGCAAGCCAACTATATTGCACTTGTAATTGACTGACTTTCAATTAGAAAACCTGAAATTAAGCGACATTTGCTACTGGTGATTGGTTTAATATGTTTTCTTTCCTGAATCAATAGTCAATCACATTGTGGAAGACCAAAGGTTCATGTGATACAAATGTAATGACATTAGATGTTATGAAAGTGCCACCACTCATCCTTTGAACCTCCCCAAATCTCAAATTAAAAATTACATTGGCAACCATTGGACCACTGAGCCATTGTTCATCACCACCTGCTAAATGGTTGTTTCATGAAAAGTTCTTTGATGAGCTTACAGGGATAAAAGACCAGAGACATGTTATCTATCTTACTGACTGTGCAGTTGTGGGCTTCTTCTGACTTGTCTCCCCTGCCCGAGCAGTTGTTTTATCTCCTGTTTTTAATTGCAGATTATGGGCTGCTTATCACTCTCTCAGCTCTCCAAAGAGCTTTTGATTTTTGCTCTCATTTGTGTAATAGCATTTCAGGCTCACCGAGTCTCTGCATTGGCAGTCGATTATCTATCCTGGACCATCAGAATTTAGTCATTGCCTTTCAAACCCTCTACTTTGAGAATCAAGAATGCAAGACAGGAATGCAGCTTCATCAGCAGCCTGCAGGGTCTTCAAAAGCAAACTGATTCAATTGTTCTGGTTATCTCTTCTCTGTGCCTGCAGCGGAATTGATTGGTTGTTAAAGGCAGAGGGCTGACAGCAGCATCACTGATTGAAGCCCTCTGTCTATCTGTTTGTGTTGATGACAGGTAGAGCCCAGACAGGTGCAACCCAGGCATGTAGCACTTAGGTGTATAAAGCATAATCAAATGAATCTTCTAGGGTCTACTAGTTAGCCTGACAACTAGGCTTCCCCTATAGGGATCCAACCTACATTCTCATTATCTGCAGGAAAGAATAGTGCAGTCACTTGTTTCTTCTCTGAAAGCTGGTAACTTCTTTCAAAAGATAACAGGTGTCCCTCCAGGCAAGCCCAGATGTTACAGTACATCCGTTAAAAGGCCACAAGCAGATAGTGACAGCCAGAGACCTTTCATCATTTAAATTATTCTGAAAAATAACATGGCTTTCGCCTGAAAGCCTTGCCTTAGCCTCCTAGGCATAGAAACACATGCATTTTGAAATGCTCTGCAAATAGCTGTCAGGAAGCTGCAGAGAGTGAGGAGATCTGTCCCTGAGAGTTCCCTGGTGTCGGTGTATGTCCTTGGGCCTCATTTACATTCAACGGCAACTGCTTTACGAGGCTGGATGCACGGAAATAAACAGCAGCTGCTCCTGTTGACTCCTGTTGCTCCTCAGAGATCGTTTTGATAGACGAACACTCAGAATAGGCCAGAACAAACTTCGTCTTGATAATGTCCTTTGGTCAGGTCTTATTGCTTATTTAACCCATCATATAACCAGCAGTCTACTCTGCCTCCCAGTCTCTCATATCCAATCACAGCCACCAACTCCTTCAGTTCTAGCCACTAGGTAACAGTGATTCACAGTTACTCAGCTGTAACTACTAGGCCCTACTACTATCTAGTCCATCAGCTCTAATTACTTGGTCACATTTCCTCCATCCTTCAACTCCAATCACAAGTCCTCCCTGCTTCCTGCCCTTTGAGCTGTAAATGCTCAGTATTTCCCACTCCCTCAGCTCAAAATACTAGCCCACACTGCCGCTCAGCCCTTAATTTTAATCACAAGGCCATACTTGGCCATACTGTCTCAACTGCTGGAATCTAAAAATTAGAAATTCAGAGCACAACTTTTGGATCTGCAGATACAAATTCATTCATATACCTATTTCTATTTTTATATAATCTAATATTAGTAAACCATTGGTAAGACGCATTGATTACTTACTGTTTACTGTTTGAAAATGCCAGTCAGTGTTCTCTCTGATATTTTTGAAATGCATGTGCCATTTATTATTAAGAATATGATACGAACTGCAGAATTTAACAGTCCTATCGTAGTTGAGTATGGTACCCATATCAGACTCCCGCTGATAAGGTTACAATAGGTTAATTTTCTGATGCATGAGGCCGACATGAGGAATGACAATGACCTCTAGATTTTAAGTGTTCTTAGAGACAGTCACTTACCACAATATAACAAACAAAAATCCAAAATCTTAAGAGATGACTTCATATTAGTGAAGTCATTGAATCCAGAGAAATTCATGTATTTTTAATTATCTTGTATAACAGTCAGGCAGTACTAACTACATAGGCTGCCTTGTACAGTAATAGTATAGATGACCTGTCTGAAACCTCTTCTAAATACAAGGTGCCTGGAGGTAATAAACATATGTAATACACTTCCAAGCAAGTGTGGTTATTGAACCAAGGAGCATCAACATGTTTAACTCAGAACTTTAATATATTGATAATAAAATGCTTCTACAGTGAAGGGAAAGAACCTGACAGAAGCAGACAGAACCTGAGAGACACATGTGACCCAGCTTCAGTAAACTACTGTTTTTTTTTTAAGCAAGCTTTCCCCTTAAAAGAGAAGGTCTGGTTGAGGAATGTAAGCACTAAAGATGAAAAGACAAACCAGCCTGGAGCTAAGAACGAATTTGTTTGGGTTGGGAGATTGAACGTTTCCATCCACTCTGAATGCATCAACAACAGAGCTCCAGAAAGCCATACAACCGTGCAGTTATAAAGCAGAAAGACAGAGACAACCTCCCCTACTGTTATCTGTTTTTTTTTTTTAATTTCTTGTGGTTGTCAAGAAAACGTGCCAGGTGGTTGCTAGTCGTCTGTACTGTCACAAAGTAAAGTCCCCAGTTCTGTGGAAACTGACCCATGAATTGCATGTGTTGGCCCCTACTGATACATACTGATAAATTCCAGTGTGCTGTATGTTTATTGTATCTGTTTATTTTTCTCATATAGGACCCGTTTTCCATAAAGAATAAGTTAGTAGACATGTATGTGTGTACCAGTATACTGTACTGATCCACTTTGCTCTATTCCTCAGTCATGCTCAGTATAACCATAATGTTTCCATTTTACCACATGCCTCTCAAAGCCCTGTGTAATTGTGTTTCAAACTGGACCCCTCTCCTACCCTGACGGTGGTGCGGCTGTCAAAGGTGAAGGACTTGATCTGCCCATTCTCCAGGAAAACCTTGAGCACGCTGGGGATCAAGAGGAGAGCGTCTTCCTTCAGCATCGTCTGCAGGATAGACAAGGAGATTGCGGTGTTGAGCCCTAGATGTACTACTGATGTTGGCCTCCTGACACTATCAAGGTCTAGTGATTGCATCATTATCGACATACTGGTGTATCATTATCATACCATGCTACAGGTCTCAACACTTGTATTATATATAGAAATGCTAACAGAAACTTGACATCATTCAATGACAAAGTTTCGACTATAAGTCTTTCCCAGTGTCTTGAGAGTAGTTGTAAAACTGTAAAACATTCCACCTGTGACCTCGAATGGTCGTTTTGATTTAAGAGTGGATTTAATCATCCTATACTTTAAAATCAAACTTAGGTGGAATTCAACTAGCCCTTTATTGAAACAGATAGATGTATCAAACTTTAAAAAGTTTGATACATATGTACAGCACTTTTGGGAAGTTTAAAGTTTGATGGAATTTTGATATGTACAGCACTTTTGGGAAGTTTAAAGTTTGATGGAAGTTTGATGGATGCTGTATATTTTGATTAATAATACACTGAACATGTGGAAAATTGAATTGAATATTACCATAGAGCAGGGATATGTATGGATTGCACAGACATTCTGAAAGGGAGAGTGTGTGAGATTAATGAACAAACAAATGTAGTAAGGCTGACATACGGGATCTGGATCGCTGACAGAGACCTGCTCAGAGAAGCGCACTTTCGGTGGGTTGGATCGCAGCTTGGCTTTCTTGGCTGCGCTGATGAAGGCAGACTTCGGGGACTGTAAAGGAAATCAAACGGCCAGGGTCAGGAGCTGCAGCTGGGGGGCCTTTCAACTGAACTCCTTTCTAACTCAACCAGCCTGTTCTTGTGGAGAAAGACAGAAACATTTTCTTACCTCTCATTAACATTACATTTTCATCCAATACCGAATGTTGCAGGATCCAACTAGGTAATTAATCATTGATTTAAGCAGTACAGAGCATTGTTTCATCCAGGTATTCACTAGTAAATCTTCAATTAAGTAATTAAGGTCATTTTTGGAACAATGTTCTGGTTTGTAATGGACTGAAAAAGGCACAAGTAAGTACCACTGCTATAAATAATCTTAGAAGAGGCAACATTGACCATGAGAAACAAATATTAGTAATACCACAAAATGTCACCCTATCTGCCAACCACTTTACATTCTGCTATTCACAATGACAACAACCCCCTCTCCTGTTGCAAGCATGCATTTGCAAAGACCAGATCATATTTTGCTGATGATTACATATTACAATATGCCAGAAGCCAGGGGTTCATGCAGTCACACAGAGAGCGTGCATTCCAGTCTGATGGCATCCAGTATTGAATTAGCAGCCAAGCCTATTCAAATAAAATTCTGTGGAGAATGATAATAGAGCAGACAACCACTGTATGAATGTAGTTTTCAACAATTTATTGATTAAGATCTTCTCTGTGCTTCTTTTTTTATAGCTTTTATAGCTTCTTTAAAGCTTATCAGTACCACACACCATAATGGGCTTATCCTGCAAGGGTTAAAGTGCATGATTAAAAGTTTACTGTGCTATACCATGGTAAAGACATAGCAAAGCAAAACGTTTGACCAAAGCTGTAGAAAGGCATAGACAAGCATGACGAAGGGCAGGGAAGTATGGTTAAACTGTAATATGTTAGAACGGGAAAAGATTGATAAAAAAATAAAAATACTGTGCATATTTACCATGACAGATTTACAGTAGGACTTACTAATACAGGCCAGTGTTATTTCCCATATCATTAGAGAACCCCACAAGTAAAATGATACAGATCAGCTTTTACAACAGATTACTAGTGAAGACATTTAGAAAGAGGGCCATTGTGTGATAAAGGCTCTGAATCCCTGTTCAAAAGGAATCCATTACAACTTAACTGCTGAAAGAATATGTAGATTTGCTGGAAGAAATAGCCTGTCTACCACCTGTATGTTGGAGTTCAGAGTGCAGGTAAGTAATAAAGGTAGACTCACCTGTTGAGGCTGAAGCACAGTGAGCAGGATGGATTCTTTGCAGTTCCTGTCAAGATACAGGGTGGAATCAGAACCTGGATACCACCTTATCTCTAAACAGATATCACCCGTTGTATCCATATTGCAATGGATCCATATTAAAAGAGGCCTCGTCCAAAACACATCAGATACCCAATGTTTGAAGCTGATATTGCATGCCACAAAAACAAAACTGATTGGTTACTCCCAAAATAAATCCTTTCAAAAAAATGTTCAGTTATTTAATCCAAAAATTAAGATGTAATGCTATAAAAATGTATATTAAGATGATCAATATGTATTCAAGATGCTATCATATATATATAATATATATATATATATATATAATATATATATATATATATCTAATATATATATATATATATATATATATATATATATATATATTTATTGTTTTGTTTTTTCTTCTGGCCATTACCTGAAAATTGTCTTGAATTATTCAAGTGACAACAACTCTATTTGTATCTATCCAAACTGCTTAGTTAAAATATTTGTTACCATACTGTAGCCTATTTGATACAAATGTGCAAGTTCAAATTTGAAATATATGACCCCTGCTAAAACTGCTATAGTGTGTGCTTCCCATATACTGTAGCTACCAACTGGTACCAAATAATGACCTATAGTACAGAGTCTGGCTTTGCATTTTAATGATCTCCTTAAAATAGAACCCTATGACTTGTTTTGAATTCATATAGTACCAGCCTAATAATTAACTTTACATAATGCAAAGAGACAACAAAGCATAATTTAGTCATGATTATCTTTAAAGGTACTTGAGTTCAACAGTTTTGAACTAGCCATGCTTAGCCCTTCATAGATACTGAAAACAGATGTTTCACTCAGCTTTTATTATTTCCATATTTTCCACCTCTTTGAGCTAAGAGTGAAGATTGTTTGTGTCTCACACTCAGTCTGACATTGAGGTATTAGCTGTGGTTTCCCTGAATAGAGGCAGACATTATCATACACCCTATTGCCAAACTAGTCTCTAAGAGCTATGAGTAAGACTTTGTCCAGAATCAATGACATGGGTCCTGGGATTTTAGAACTGTTGGTAAAACATCTTCCATCCCTCAGGCCTTTATTTCTGATTCACTGAGTGTGATTTGGAGGCACTGGAAACTGAATTATTCTATTTTATAAGGAGAGAAGGAATAATTACCAAGGGATAATACCACAAACAACATCTTTTGAAAGCTGCTGTCAATGATTTTCTGCGCCATTTGTGTGCTGGTTTGTCATTGAAGAGGTTGATTTGATTAACTATATCCCTATAAGATAGATCACCCTGGATTTTATTAGAGCATTTTACAGAACTATTTCGCTGCATTTTATTAGAGCAGGGTATAGGATGATCGAATCAACACCCTACGTTAGGAAAACCTAAATTACTTCACTTTGCATTCAAACCTGGCTTTGAGATAAGATAATAAACCACAGTGACACCTATCTTTTCCAAAGTCTTTTGTGATTCACATGAATTAAGTTAACAGCCACATCAAGGACACAGATAAGCAGCATGACATCCTTTGTATTAAGCAAGGCATCATTAATTCCCCCCCCCCCCCCGGTCATCTAGCAACTAAAAAGGCCTTCATAAAATGATTTTACTTTCTTCAGCCCTTGACTCCAGTTAGAGATGAGCCCAAAATATTTAGAGAGATATTGATTCCCCCCTCCCTCACAAAGGAGAGGGACCTCACGTCTGAAACCCCAATCTCTGGCTGTAAGTGCCCCCCCGGTCCAGTCTCTACTCTCAGTCACAGTGATGGATGTTACCTTACAAGGTCTATGACTCGCTCCCTGGATACGTTGCTCACAGAGTCCTCATTGATGGCTAGAATCTGGTCTCCGGGGAGAAGTTTACCCTCTGAGGGGCCACCTGTCAAACAACAGAAGGAGCATACATCAGTAAGTCATCAGTAAATGTACTTTACTTAGAACAAATATCAATTATATCACATACCCTGTTTGGCACCAGTCTTGACCTACCTAATGTTACTTTGGGTAATCTTACCTAAAATGCATTATTATCATTTACAGAGTTCATTACTGCACTATGCACTTTTAGCACTGGTATACGAAACAGCAGACAATACTGCTTGCTAAATGACTGCCACAACAGTTTATTTTTTTTGTACTGGGAACCATAGATACATCACTTTTACTGTACAATACTGGATAACAAAATATACAGTAGTAGAGATGAAAGGCACATTTCAGAATATAAAATGTTGTGAAATGTTCTTTTCATCTGTGTTGACTTCACCTTTAGTCTGGTTTAGCTACAATAATTTTTTACAAGAAATACCATCATGAAAATAGAAAGCCAGTGGCAAAATGAAATAGACAACAAAACTGTTTGTAATAAAGGTGTCACGAGGTGTGTATTTGTACTCTTACCACGACTTGCTTCTACTGAAAACTACCAATTATCCCACCGTCATTTCTAAATTAAAAGAGCCATTCAGGCTTGGATCATTAAAGCTGACCAAGAAACAAATTTCACATGTTCTCTCAGTTCCTACCAGGAGAAACAGCACGTACGATAACCGGCCTCTCGCTGCCGGCAACAAATCCAAATCCGTGGTTAGGGTCGCGGAGAATTTTGACTTGCCGGGCTGTGCCGGGAGTCAGACTGCCACTTTCCATGTCATCGTAACACTCATCGTGCATCAGAGGACTGGAAGAAGAAGAAGAAGAAGAAGAAGAAGAAGAAGAAGAAGAAGAAGAAGAAGAAGAAGAAGAAGAAGAAGAAGAAGAAGAAGAAGAAGAAGAAGAAGAAGAAGAAAAAGACTGCTCATATACAACCAATGAAAATAAGGGGGCCAATAAATGAAGATTTCACATATGGTGTTTTTTTTTTTTTTAAATACTCTACATTCTAACTTAATTGAGCGGTGCATTATTATATGTATTTGTGATGACTGCCCACAGCTCCCTTGCAAGACCACAAACACAAGCAGGAAGAAGGTGGCATTGGGTACCTTCCGCAAGTTTCTGTCTGTCCATCCTGGTCCTGGGCCATCCCCTGAGTGGAGGCGGCGTGGGAGAAATTTTTCTGCTGAGAGGGGCCAGACGTCCTGCACACATTCACCTAAAACTGGAGAGGAGGGAACAGCCACATTGCAATCTTTATATAATAACGGTCCTTCTTGGAGACAAGATCTAGTTCAAGACCTCCCTTCAAAGAGAATACAATCATTTTGGAACGATTACTTGCTGTCCTGAATAATGATTGCATTTTTATTTGCTTGAATCGCAAACATGTTCTCGTACAAAGCCTACAACTCCACTACTTTTCAATATTTAATTTAAAAATACTATAAGAACTCATATATAGATCAAGTAAATTGCTGTAATAAGGTGTAATAAGGTGTTATAGATAGGTTATACATATGTTGTTACAATGATAACAAATGATTTATAAAATATGATTATATATATATATAGGAGTTATATAGGAATTAGTAGGAGGTGGAGGAGGAGGAGGAGGAGGAGGAGGAGGAGGAGGGAGATAAGGAAGAGGGGGAGGAGGATTAGTAGTAGGGACAGATCAAGCTTGTGGTATCATTTATTCTGCAATCAGGAACCACAAACAACAGATTCTGCAAGGAAGCTCAAGCCATTTGACATTTAGACATATATAGAGAAAAGAGATTCAATCAAAAAAATGGAGCAACCCTGAGGAAAGGTGGCTTTTTAAGCCATATGCCCCTTAAGTGACTTCATTGGAAATAAGCATAATTTCCAAGTAGAAATCAAATCCAAGTTACAGGTCATCAAAATTAGAATTCAGCAGCTCTGCTAAACCAGGTCAGTAGAGACTATTAACTCTCCCTGACACTATGTGTAAGATCCACCCAGACAAAAGCTCCCTACTCAATGAACCATTTTGTCAATGTCCACTCACCAATATTAACACCACACACCCAAACACAACCCCTTGGCAAGGCTTGTCTATTTAAATGCTTCCTGGAGCGCTTCACACTTACACTTACGTCTCAGTTAAGATATATATTTAAAAACAGCTTCACAAATTGCATCACCATAACAAGGTCGTTAATGGCAACCATTACACAGCTGTGTCTCGTAAAGCTCTCACATTTTGTAACCCTGGCTGTGCAGATCTAACCATTCCCATTCTCATTACAAGACAAGTAGACATACATTAGGCTAAGGGCTTCATCATTTCAGTCTAAAGTATTGGTTCTAAACTAAAAAGTTTTGGTAGCACTTTATATTAGAGGGAATAAAAGAAAACATGTAATAACATGTAACACCTGGATAACAAACAATGATTTCTGCTCTTACATAGTAGCTGCTGCTGAAAGTGTGGCCTGTACCATGCTTTTACCATTTAATTACATCAAGTTATAAACAGTTGTTCACAAGACTATTACAATGCAATTACACAACAGTTACTGTACAGTGCAAAGCCGGAACCATTGTTAATTATTCAGTTATTACAGTGTAATTGCATGTCAATATATGCCCTATAAGCTGAACTTATAACATTAGCTTAGTTTTGTTCAGTATGGATTTAAATATCTGTGTCTGCTGCCTTACCTAAAGTTCTGGTAATAAACATATTCTTTAATAAGCAGAATTGGTAGCCCAAGAACGGATACAATCCACAGTACAATGCCACAAACAATAATTTTTGTTGTTAAGTCTATTTATTTACTTAGTTGGCAGATGCATTTATCCTACATTTTACATTGAAACAGCTTTTATTTTATAAATGTTCAGCTTCTGCTGGAATGGCTGCGGCAGTACCCTCGATTTGATTACTGAGAATACCAAGTAATACAGATATACACCCACCCAAAATAAAGCAATTCACAGCAGTAAACTAAAAGAAAACCAACAAAACCAAATAATAGAAATGTGAAGACAGGAAGAAGAGAAAGGCAAAACCAAGAAGACACAACATTAAATAGCGGAAAGGGAAATCTCATGAAGTGGGTATATTGAGCTGAGATTAAAACCTAGAATCCATTGACTCAAGCCCTCATGTATTTCATGATGCAGGCACATAACTGCATCATGAAATCATCAAAAACATTCTTTCTGCTTTCAATTAAATAGACATGCTTTTGTGACTACCAGCATCAGTAGGAGGTTATAAATGTAATCTGCAAGCTCTGCTGTGGTAGCTCAAAGAGGTAAAACAGAAATGTGAACAAAGATTCTTATACCTTGTAGAATAATAAAAACAAATATACGAGGCATGATCCTATTAACAACAAGGAAAGCACTTCAAAGTGATCTTTGATTCATCGTCCCCCACCCCGAAAATAATTGACTCTTCCTTATCTCATCCTCTTTCAATTTTTTCAGGCAGTTGGTTCTCTTCCATTTTTAATGTGTTTGGTGGCAAACACCTACACTGTTGGTTTTCTCCTGTCCTTTTGCATTTCTCAAGATGTCTGTGTAACTCTCAATGAATCAGAATCAGAATGCTACAGTCTCTGAGTAGAAACCCCAGGGGTTTTTGTTTTATATGTGCTATATGGGTTTTGTTTTTAAATATTGATGCTTGTGAATTTATTGCTTATGAAAGGTGACGGACAATACCAGTGACTACAGGCTGGCATGCTGTCGGTAAGCCCTGCAAGCACATAACAATCCAAACCTTCAACAACCTTTAGTATTCAAGCCTAGGCCTGGCTCAAGCAGACTGGCAAACTGATCTGAATTGTGTGATGGTTTTGTAAAGTAGAATGTCCACTAAGTGCTTTGTTGAGAACCCCTAATTTATTTCACTTGTGCAGTAGGCTTAAATTCCTGATGTCATGTCAGATGTTTGCAGATATATAGTGCTCATACGAACTCAGATCAGGGTTAGCTGCACATTTTTATAACATTGCTAGCTCAAGAATATGGAATATTATATATATATATTATTATATATTATATAGGACATGGTGCCACCAGTGATTGAAAAGACTTCCAATTGTGATTAGAAATATTCAAAACAATCATGTTTATAGATGCAGCAACACTAAGCTGAAATGGTGAGGATCTTATAGAACTCAGAATTCAATGTCTATTGGGTTTTAAGTACTTAAAAAGTAGGTGTCCAGGTAAGGAGCCACACCTTGCCAGGTACCTGGTACTTTATCTGGCAACCCCACCTTCATCTGGGACACCATCTGCATTCTGCCAGTCAGCTCACAAGTGCCACAGGTCACTCCTCTGCCTGCACCAGATGGCAGCTATTTAAGAAG
The DNA here is from genome assembly GCF_017654505.1 of Polyodon spathula. Taxonomy (NCBI): domain Eukaryota; kingdom Metazoa; phylum Chordata; class Actinopteri; order Acipenseriformes; family Polyodontidae; genus Polyodon; species Polyodon spathula. The sequence continues at coordinate 7,420,158 of NC_054553.1, forward strand.
CTAAGCAAAGCAATTGATCACATTTTATTACTGAACCCTCAAGAATGCTTTTTTATTCTTTTCTACGGGCTGAGCAGAGGGCTGACCAGAACCTGATTGCAGACACTCTGCAGAAAAGCCGGTGCTGGAGAGATAGAGATGGTAGCCGGAGAAGGAAATGCGCTCCATTAACTTGACCAGCTGCTCTGTCCTGCTGCACTTACAGCAATCTCATGAGTTTTGACCTCGAGGTAAAACTTCTTTATTACCGGTAGCCAACATCACAGACTTTTGACAAGCAATTTACAGCGAAATGTTAGCCTATGTCTTTTCCTTTGTGCTGTGTTGAGCCTGCAGCACACAGATCAGAATTTGTGTTCAATCATCTATCTCCTTTATAGTTACTAGGTGCCCTTGGAGGACTACATTGTCTTGGTCTATATGTAGCGGTGAAATGCAAATTGCTCTGTATATGGACTACAAATTGTAAAACAAGAGCAACAGTGGTTAGAACGGTTGATCATTTTCATCCACACTGTTAATTGTTTGCAGTAACAGGCAATGTGCTACATTGTCAGGGCAACTGTGCGTTATATTTTCCATTGTATTGCAATTGCTGGTAGTTTCAGTTGTATATTTTAAATGTTTCTGTACGGGACTGTCTATGGTGTCGTCAACAAAACTTACAGGTACAGGAGAACAGCCTACCCCTAGATTAACATTCCAAGTACTGATTAGGATTTTATTGAAGACTTCATAGAAGTTCAAATTGATCATACTTCATAATTTACACAACAGAAACAAGCTCCCTGGTAGCCTTGGGACCATCGGGAAACCCAGCCGATAAAGACAAATGGACCCTCCACAATGCATTTAATTAAAAGTGGAAGAATGTGGGGGAGAGAGGGAGAAACAGAGAGAGTGGCCTGCTGAATTAGCAATCCTTTCGCTCCCAGCAGTCAAAAAACACGTTCAGCCTCATCTAATATAAAATGCACCAAAGAACATTGAACTGTTTGCAGTTTGTCTGCACTGAAGCGACATGGGTAATAAGTGGAACTGGAAAAGTCATTACAGTAGTTGCGTTTTAATACACACAGAGTCATTGTGCTGCTGAATCAGCACTACTGCTATGTCTGTTCATAATGCATTTTGGTTCACATTTGTGGTATTGCTGTGGAACGTTAACAGTTCTGCAGGCTTTATAATGGTATCCCAATATAAATAGTTCAGACTGAAGATAACCAGCAACTGTGCAAATAAGAGCAGAACTTTGGAAGAGCACAACCCATGTTTTTAATGGTTAATGATTGCTTTGGACTTTTTTTACTTTTGCAACCCCAAGTTACTGAAGCATGATGTCACACTACTCTTCAAACAGGGAGTGAGAAGGAACTATGGCAGTGTCTTATTTCAATAGCAGCAGAGCCTGGTTCCCCAGAGATGAAGCTTTCGATCAGTGCTGACCAATTTATTAATGTATTTGTATTAATAACATTATATTCTTGTTTGACCTTTGCAGCACATATACATGCATATCAAAAGGTTCCAGTGCTGTGCTACAAAGATTTGAAGCAGTTAAGTTAAGCTTATGTTGTTTAACTGCTTCAGCTCAAGGATATATTTTGAAGGAGCACAGAGCATAAAATTAAAAACGCCTTCAGTATATCACCTTTCTCACCGTTCTTGCTGTAACATTCAATTAGGCACTGAAGCTAATTACTCATTCTAATCATTATATGGACCATTATTGGGACTGTAGTGCAGAAGGCCCTAAGAGGTCAGTGAAATGGATTCCTAATGAACTGGCAGCATGAACCCGGCTAATGAAAGACCCAGAGGCCACTGACTGACTGCAGGGCACAAATTGCCATCTTTAATTGCATGGTTTTGTAACAGACTGGGGTTAGCTCAAACAACTGTATAGACCACATAACAACACAGACACACTGGGAGCAGGTATTACTTACACTTTACCAGATTCAAAGCAAACCGTGCCAGAAACTTAGCGAAATACATTTGAAAGGGTAAACTTTTTTTATTAATACCATCTTTTCTATTCAACTTTTTTTTGGGGGGGTGGGGGGGGGATCAACGTTGTTGTTAAACTTGAATAGGAAAATGAACGCTTAAAAATTAGCAGGTGTACAGTTAAAATTTCTCTATAATAGACTTTTTATAATAGACTATGGATACTGTGGAATCATACCCTTAATCCTAGTCTAACCTAAATGGAAGCATTAAGTACCAAGCATTATGGCTACTGTTCAGCACAGGACTGCCTTTTATTCTAAGGTAATGTGAAGCTCCTGACCATTATGCTTACAAAAAAATGTTTGATGCTGGCTCTAGGTTCTTGATGAGAGATTCAGTTTGACATTAATGCTGTTGAAAGGCTTGGTGCAACTGGGTTTCTGGGACTGATTGGTTCATATATAAAAAAAAAAAAAAAAAAAAAAAAAAACCCTTGGTTTATAGTGCCGTCTTTGTATTTCTGGAGAGAGAGATATTAGGTCCATAACTTGTCAGGTAAATTACATATTTCAGAATGTTTTCAGATCCAATTGGTTTGATTCATTTGAAGCATAGAAAGCAGACTAAATTAGGTAAGCTTTAAAATAATTGGCTCTACTTGTACTCTAGTCATTCTAATATGCTATCATAGTTTACCATGGTTTGCCATGTTTTTTAATATGCTTTACCATACCTCTCTGTGCTTTACAATGCTTGCCTATGCTTTACCATGCTTGCACAATGCTTTATTACACTGTGCTATACTTTTACTATGGTAACTCTTATAAGGGTTGGCATGGGTGCTTCCGTGGGTTAGAGACTGAATAACCATTCTAAAATGGTATACCATTTTTCAAATTGCATGGTGCTTACCTTTAGTAGATATTATCTTTTAGTGGGCTTTATTTTATTAGTAACATATAAAGTGGGTTCATTTGCAAGCTTTGCAAATTACTCAATTATTTTAAAAGGCTTTTAAAAAAAAATAGTTACAAATCTACAACTGAAAATCAGGTATTCATTAATGTAAGTCCTTGGTAACTCGAAAGGACATTTTACACATTGAATAAACAGCTTTGGCCCTGAAGACTTCTCTTCAAATGCTTATTAAATGTATTAGTACAGTACATTTCTTAATAGTTCATATAAAATGCTCATTTTATTTTTAACTTTAAAAGGGGGAGTGGTAATACTCAAAGGCCTCTGGGCTGTGCAGATTTACAGCACATGTTCTCCATAGAGGATAATGCTCATGGCACGCTTTCAACATGCTGCTTGCTGCTTTAAATGCCCCAGCATAATTACCAGCTTTGAACAACTTTACTAATTGTAGGATGAAAGCTTAGATTTGTTCTCAAATTGGATAGCCTATTCTTTCTATTTTTATATTTTAATCTCCTTTATACCACCACCCGTGCCTTACTATTGCTTGAATTGTCTTTTATTATTATTATTATTATTATTATTATTATTATTATTATTATTATTATTATTTATAGAAATAATGCTTTTCTTTTTTTCCCTACTATTTTTGATCATCGTTATACTACATATAATAAAACATCAGCAATGGAGATACAAATATAAAATTGGCTTTATTAAGATATATGAGTCTGTGGCAGGATAGCCGGGAGGACAGAGACTCGGAGACAGTAAAACTGCAGTGAAAACGCTGCTGCGCTGTTTTAATCCAGAAAAAGTAAATCAAAAAGTCAAACAAAACACTGCTCACAGAGCCAAAAATAAAAGGTCAAACAAAAAAACTGTTCAGGCTGGGCAGAGCGAACCCAGAACCCAGAACCCAGAACCCAGAACCCAGAACCCAGAACCCAGAACCCAGAACCCAGAACCCCAAAACACCTCCACCAAACAAAGTAATTTCCCCCTTTTTATAGCATGTGGCTGGAGCCTAATTATCAATTATTCAATTAGCTCCAGCCACATTCTCACATGTATTTTGGCAGGGATAGGAAATTAACCCCATCCCTGCCAACCACCACCAAATCACCACCCCACAATATTTACAGATAGGGCCCTGCCCTGCCACAGAGCCCCAAACAGGTTGAAACATGCCTGCTATTACTGTACTTTGACTTTTAAACTGGGTTATGCAGCAGTCAGCAAACCAGATGGAGAGCTCAACACAAAAAACTTTGATAACTACTGTAGTGGTATGAACTTCAAAAACGTGTCCTGTTATTTATTTATTTATTTACGTATGCTGTATGAGCTATATTTAAACAAAGCATACAAAGTCAGATTTACTATCAAACTTTGCCTCACTTATTTTATTAACTGATTCATTTATTAAATATGTACTGCAGACTCAGCTCATAGTTGAAAATTAAATGCCCTGCTGGAAGTCTATTGTTACCTCCAGGGTGCCTGCGGCTTTGGGCATTATAGCCCCCCTGTCGGTAACAATAGTCTTACTATATATATATATATATATATATATATATAATATATATATAATATATATATATTATAGCGTATTGGGCATTATAGCCCCCCCTGTCGGTAATACACATACACACACACATATATATATAGATATATATATATATAATTATATATATATATATATATATATATATATATATATATATATATATATATATATATATATATATATATATATACTAGTGGCTTGCAAAAGTATTCAGACCCCTGACCAATTCCTTTAAGTATTGGGGACTGGTTAAGGTTTTCAAATTCCAAATGGTACCATGGAACCTTTAAAAAGTAAGATAAAAAATTGAAATATCTTGCTTGCATAAGTATTCAACCCCTGTGCTGTGGAAGCTCCCAGTTTGCACCGATGAAAGAAATTGCCCTAACGAGGACACAATTACCTTACCATTGGCCTCCACCTGTGAACCATTAAAGTTGCTGTCACATTTTCTGGATAAAAACTCCACTGTTGAAGGATCATTGGTAAGGCTGTGAATCTGAAAGTTAGAGATAAAGTAATACAAATGCATAGATTAGGGAAAGGGTACAAAATAATATCCAAGTGTTTGGATATCCCAGTGAGCACAGTTGGATCAATAATCAGGAAGTGGAAGCTGCATCACACCACCCAGGCACTGCCAAGAAAAGGCTGTCCCTCAAAACTCAACGCTCAAACAAGAAGGATACTTGTGAGAGAAGCCACAGAGAGGCCAACAATCACTTTGAAGGAACTACAGAGTTCAGTGGCTGGGAGTGGAGTAATGGTGCACCAGTCAACCATATCAACTGGCCTGTATGGGAGGGCGGCAAGAAAGAAGCCGTTACTCAAAAAGTACCATCTGAAAGCACATCTTGAGTTTACCAGAAAGCATGAGAGTGACCCAGCTGCGATGTGGGAAAAGGTTTTGTGGTCAGATGAGATCAAGATAGAGCTTTTTGGCCAAAACTCAAAGCGCTATGTGTGGCAGAAACCTAACACTGCCCATGCCTCAAGACACACCATACCTACAGTGAAATGTGGTGGTGGCAGCATCATGCTGTGGGGATGCTTCTCATCACCAGGGACTGGGCATCTTGTTACAATTGAAGGAATAATGGATGGAGCAAAATACAGGAAAATACTGCAAGAGAATCTGCTTCAGTCCGCTAAAAAACTGAAGCTTGGGAGGAAATTCACCTTTCAGCAGGACAATGATCCCAAGCACAAGGCCAAAGCAACATTGGAGTGGCTCAAGAACGAAAAGGTGAATGTCCTACAGTGGCCCAGTCAAAGTCCTGATCTCAATCCCATTGAGAATCTGTGGCACTATTTGAAAATTGCGGTCCACAAGCGTCATCCAACCAACCTGAACACCTTGGAGCAAATCTGCCAAGAAGAATGGGCCAAAATCACTCCGACACTGTGTGTGAAGCTGGTACATACTTACCCCAAAAGACTTAATGCTGTTATTGCAGGGAAAGGTGGCACTACCAAATATTAATGTGTGGGGGTTGAATACTTATGCAAGCAAGATATTTCAGTTTTTTTTATTTTTCTTAAAAATATTTCCCAACATAAAACCAAGGTAACCTTACAATAATTGATTTTGAGTTTAAGTGTTTTAAAATAAAATATCGAATAGAACGAAATTTCAATGCACCATTTGTAATTCAGTAAGGGGTCAGGGGTCCGAATACTTTTGCAAGCCACCATATATATATATATATATATATATATATATATATATAGTATAGTAAGGTAGCAGGGAGGGGGTTAAAATTCTTCCCTGCTAAAAACATGTGAAAATGCACTTGTGGGTGAATGGACTAAGGGTTTTTGTAATTATTTAATTGTTTAATGATTTAGTTAATCCTCTGCACCTGGTCGTAATTATAAATTAGAGACAGGTGCAGGGTATTTAAGAGAGGCAGCCAGACTGATCGGGGCTGCTGAGTGAAGAGCCCGACTGTGTGTGTGTCCAGTCGTATTGAAGAGAGTGTTGAGAGAAGCCCGTTTGTGTTTTGGTGTTTGTCAGGTAAACAGCTTAGCCGTCCTGTGTGTGAGTCAGGGATCGGCTGGTGTACAGTGAGAGCTCCAAAACGGAGTTAGGTGTTTATTTCTGTTTTGTTTTATGTTTATTAAAAGTGCGCGTCAGCGCTAAAGCAATTCCATTTCTGTGTCCTGGGTCTATCTTAAAGGGGCAACGAACTCTGTGAGTGCGAGGATCGTTCACAATATATATATATATATATATATATATATATATATATATATATATAGGGAGCACAGAGTTGGAAATACAGAATAAAGTGTGATTATAACTAAGTAGTCACTTTAGCTTCCCATGTGAAAGTTTATAGCGGTATATGATGGATAACAAACTGTATAGAAGCATAGCAATGTCAAGCACAGTATAAAAAAAAAAAAACATGGTTAAGAAAATACAAAGCACTAAATTCCTTGCAATGGAAAACCATACAAACTGCACAATTACTGAAGAAAAGGTAGAACATTTAAAAACATCTTTACTTAAATGCATATGAGATTGGCACTACTCTAATAGTCAATTAATATCTGTGCCCAGCGCTAGCCTTTCAGTCAGACATCTGCAGGCATACCCATTCCAGGAGGCAGCTTGCAGATATGGGCCCTGCTAGGCCTGGCTCCATACCAGTGGCTACCAACTGCATACACACAGCCACACACACTCTCTCTCTCTCTCACACACACACACACGTACATTTGTTTATAGTGTTTATGACGACTTTCCATTGACTCTCAAAATATTTTTATTTACTATTCCTAACTCCAGTCAAACAACACCCCACACAGGGTGAAAGTCAACAAAAAAACAAAATATTTGGGCACTTTTAGTTTTTTTTAAAACAATAATGACTGTTTAATATCTGTTTAAACACAACAAGCACTTGGCCTGTGTCCTCATAAGATTTGTCAGACTTTCCTTCCTTGAGGAGACTTTTTTGACGCAGCAAGCACTAAAAACCTGCCTACACACACACACACACACACACACACACACACACACACACACACACACACACACACACACGCCCACACAGACGCTCACTCAGGGATGCTCTTTCAGTACAAGGCTGTAAAGCTGTATTTTACTCAGAGCAGTATTGCAATTTTTCGTTAACATACTGTAGCGGTCCAGGTGGTGTGACCCTTTCAGAACTACAGGACTCATTTTAGGGGTGACTGGTCAAGTTGTAATGATTTGGCATCTTAATCCATTAAATTCAGTAGAAAGGCAAGGGTTAGACACAAACAGCAAAACACACAGTTCAAACATGAATGGCTTACCACTCAACTAAGAAGCAAGCTCTATAGTCGAGTGGTAAGTGCAGGTCTTATGGTGATGTGAGTATTATTAGGAGCCACTAGGAGGAGATGCATTACATTCTCCCCCAGCTTAATCAAAGCTCTTCCTCGAGCATAAACACAAGTGAGCGTCCACCTCGGCTCAGGGAGTTTCAATGTCAAGCTCGTAACCACGACTACTGGCTATCCCCCAGGATTCTGAGCAACTTTACAGAATCATGTGTCTCACAAGCCAACTTACATTCTATAGCATCAATGCAAAGAAAACTAATATTTAATGACCTGTTTCAATCACAAGGTCAGGATTTTTCCCATTGAATTGAGTAGAAAGGCAACGGTTGGACACGAACCTCAACCACGCTGTTCAAAGATGAATGCCTTGACCATGACTGTAGTCACGAGCTAAGTATGGGTCCTATGCTGATGTCAGTATTGTTAACTCATCACCCACTAGAAGGAGATTCATTGCAAAGTCCAATAAAAACCCCACACACCATTTAGTTTCAAGGAAGCAGACACAACCATATTGATGTAACTATTTTACTGTAATACTGATAAAGAAGAAGCTTACTGTGGAACACTTACTCTGTCAAGTTGACAAATGACTTGCTGTTGTTTTTTATTAATTCTCCATAAAACTATTTCTAAAATGTGACTTTGCCAGAAAACAACAATATTGATCTATCTCTCTATCGATCCATCCATCCTCTGAGGTAACCAGATTGTCACCTAGATCCTAATAAAGTTATAAAGATTCGGTCTTGACTGGTCTGCAGTTTTGAGTGGAGTTGTATTTTCTAGACCATAAACAGGTCTGCAGTGTTGAAAGGGGTAATACAATTTAAAAACTCATAGGCCAGTTATTTCCCCATGAACTTGTGCCATAGATTGCCCATTAATTTGTTATCATAATCTGAAAAGTCAAATCATATTGGGATAGCATCATAAAGCCAGTGCATTACGCTGATGAAACCCTAACACTTACATCTGGTAAGGGTGACTTCAGTGCATTGAGAGAAAGGAGATAAGGAAAGGCGGTCACAGAGATAAAGAAAGAGAAATAGATATCTTGTATTATTGTGGTGAATGGCAAGGTTTAAGGGAAGTCCCACTTCACTGCTGAAACAGACAGCTGATTCTTATCAAGAAACGGTCTAATTTTCCCAAAACACAAGCTTGCACAGGCAGGCAAAAATAGTTCTGACACCAGCTGTCACTTCTCAGTTACCGGGCACCCACAGCCCAGCAATACAGAGCAGGCAGGAAACTGCTCTGGGAGTGTTCACCATTCGGATCAAGTACTCACTTGCTTTACTTTAAGATCATTTATTCTCCAAATATAGCTCCGGTCTGCACTAACAACATCTCACTCCAAATTGACTTGAAACCACAAGATAATGGGAAAAAAGGAAGATATTACTTAAGGAAATAGACCTCACTTGACTTGATTTCATACAAATGGCCTCCGTGATATGTATACTGTTGCTTGCCCTGATCACAGCCTTGATATGGTTTGGCATAGACTCCACAGGGTACTGGAAGGTGTCTCGAGGGATGTTAATCATTAATATTTCTCACGCAGATGGTGCAGGGAAGTATGCAGAGGATTGTAATTGCCGAATGCGTTGTTCAAGTTCGTTTGGGTCAATTGGATTGTGATCCAGGGATTGTGATGATTGTCTCTGCCAAGCTACTCCAACCCTTTGCCCAAAATTCTGGCATGGTGGCTAGCTGGATGCCTTATTGTATTGAGTTTGTGGGATGTTCCGTAACCGGCTAAGAATGCTTAAGTAACTGCAGGATGCCAATGTTATGTGCTGCAAAGGATTAGCTATCAGTCATACGCTCCTCATTTGCATCTCTCAGGAGGATACCCAAGCCCACTTGGGTCTAGGACCGGTCCTACTACACGCGCTCGTGTCTGTTCCCTGCCCTCCCCCCTGCCTCTTTTTGTGTGGCCCTCTGTTTCAATTTTGATTATGTTTTTTGCATCTGCTGGCCGACGGATGTCGCTCCCGCTGTTGATACATGTGTCGTCCGTATGTCTGTATGTCCCCTCCTTCTCTGCCCGCTCTATATCATTGTAAATGCAGAATAAACGCTCCCACCAGAGGGCCCAGGACTTTAGCTCAGAATCTGCGCATCCAGTTTCGCCTCGGTGTCTTTACGCGTTGTATCGAGATTTGATCCCATCCCATGCAACATAGCGCCGGTGGTGTTCCTAGGCACCCTAGCTGATTGTGGCCCCTCAGGAATCGGCGCAGGAAGGTGTCCGAGGCTATCATATCTGTGAGATGCCACAACCACGAACCTAGTCACAAGACAAACGTGAGGTATTGTGAGCAATGTAATTACTGCCCTTGAGTGCTAGTTCGACCACTGATGGAGACAAGGCGACAGACCTCTCACCATGCTCCCTGTGTGGACTAGTACGACCTGTACCACACCGTAGGAGAGCGCGAGAGATGTTGGTAGAGCTTGTATACCAGTGTCTATCTGATCTCGCTGGACTGTAGAGAAAGCAAAGAGATATAAGGCAGACAATTGACACAGCACTGGAGCGTTTCTTAGCTAACTCAGCGTGTGTCTGCTTTCGCCAGTGAACGAGTTCGTTTCATGTTGTCACAAGGTGTGCAACACGCGCTGTATGACCACTTTGTGCACTAAAATGAGCTGATGCTTTATATGTACACTAGTTGATACAGAAATAAATACCATTAAGTACTATTAAATGCTCTTTCTTAAACAGGGGGATTGTGGTTGCAGTTCTTTAATGCTGTCTAAATAGCGAGGTAAGTGTATTCATAATCAAGAGGAATTATAAAACATTATACATAGTTTACGCTAGATACCGGTCCAATATTTAATGTTTTTTTTTTTTTGTTTTTAAGGGAGAAAATACTAAGTCATTGTTTTTATGTCCAACAAGTTACCATACGCTAAAAACTTTTATCGTTTGGGGTGGGGGGGGGTGTTGATATATCTTGCAGGGTCAATAAATCACCCATGGAATGAGAAACAGGCCGGATTAATATACAGCACAGTAAAAGGGTGGAAGTATTCAGTTACATCACTAAAAGCGCAAATTAAAGTTTCACATACAAAACTCTGTATTTCCAGATTATAACTTTTGACATTGATCCATTCTGTATTTGAAATGGATTCACTGATACAATTCATATATGGGATAAGACCCAATAATTATGTTTTTTCATTTTTTTTTAAATTCTGTTGAGTAGGTTTGTGTGATGTTTTAGTATACAAATTAATTTCATAATGTGGTCATTCATTTTTATTTACATAATGCAATCTGTGAAAGAATTACCATCATTTATATTGTTTCTCTAAAATGCCAACTTCAGTATCCTCTGGAACAAGGGAAGAGGGTGTATTTAGGAGATACTTTGAGACACAATAGCTGTGGCTGTGCATGCATCCATTTATCATGTGTGTCATAATTAAACTGAAGAAATGTGTTGTGTATGTAATTCTTAGGATCATCCACCTTCTCTTCATCTCTCTCCTGCCATTTAAATATACTAAAAGCTTTATTGTTATTCATCATTGTTCTGTACAAAAGAAGTGCAGGATTCATTATGCTTTCTGTATGCATGTCAGAGTAGGTAATGAGCTCTTTGCAGAAATCTTTCCAAGGCAATCATTCAAGCTAGCTGACAAAGATTAGTTAGCAGTGCTAAACTTGTATACAAAAACTCAACCAATTCCTTACTCATTTAGTACGAATGCTGGGCAAAATTTCTGTTATCACTTTGTAGTGTTGAAAAACAATATCCTCGAGATTTGTTTTTATTTAACTAACGCATTTGGGAAATATATAATATATAGATATTATATTATTATATATATATAGATATAACTATATATATATATATATATATACACACCATATGTAAGGTATGTATCAATAGCCAGTAGGGCCGCCCAGCCACATGTCTTTTTGGTCAGCAGCCAGCATGCAGGCATCGCAGCAAAAGATGCATATAGTGATCTTTCACACGTGAATATGGTATTTAAACAGGGACCAGAGCAGGCTTGTGATTGGTTTTGTTTCTGCCACAACCACAAAATTAAAACAGGCAAATTACAGTAGGTGTTACTTTTAGTTAATGTAGATTTAGAAGTAGGTTTGGCAAATTAAAAACCCAAACCAAAATGGGGGGTTAAAGTTTAAAATATAAAACAAACTATAATACACTGATGGAATTCTTTTTTAGGTGCAATGCGAAATAAAGCGAAAGTGGAGACGATGGAAGCTGAAGAAACATTTTAATGGAGAGTCGAGACACAGTCACAACTCCACCAGCACTGGAGGTAAAGGGTCCACTCAAGTGTCACTGCTCACTCGAGAACTGAGACAACCCAGTCTGTGTGCTTCCACTGGGGAATGAAATTACACAGGCTATGCAAGGAAAGAACTCCATGCAATATCCACGGACTCTGAAGAGCCATGACTTTGAATGTGATGAGTCACGATCATTGTGGGAGAAACTGGGCACTTATATGCCACTAAAGCAGCTAACTTTCACTGTATTATACGATGCAAACAAAATCTCAGCTAAGGCAGGTTGGTAGATGTCAATCATCTCCTTCTTTGCAGCTAATGAATCTTACCTCTGCTATGACAGGACTAAGACATAATACTCCCCTCCCTATACAAAGGATTACTGCTGAGTGCAAGTGTCATGTGACAAAAGAATAAACATTGGGTCCAAAAAGCTACATTTTTTTTTCAGGTGTCGGGTTGACAAGGCTTTAACAAATAATTGTCAAATATGTATTAGCTTTATAAAGCTGTTAGACTGGCCAGTCATTTAAACGTTGTTGAGGGGACTTTGTACTTCTTCATTTTAGCCCATCTGAAGCACTGAGTACCAGTTCTAAGGATTGGTGCTGTGATGGATTAGTTTGGCACCTTGCCCTCTTTTCACTGTTGTCAGAAAACCATAAATAACTGAATTGTCCCGGAAATTGTAAAGGTATAATCAATAGACCCACTACACTGATGGTAAAATCAAAAATGGATCCTACAAAAATCTGGTACATGTAAATGCTGGAAGATGCAGATCTGAGGAAATAAAACAAAATCACAACAAAGACAAAAGGGATGTTTTGCACTGAAGGCATGTTGAATACTTTTGGAAGCAACATATCTGTGTCCGAAGCAATTGGTG
>NC_054553.1:7433620-7526120 GCF_017654505.1 Polyodon spathula
ATTGAGCTGAGATTAAAACCTAGAATCCATTGACTCAAGCCCTCATGTATTTCATGATGCAGGCACATAACTGCATCATGAAATCATCAAAAACATTCTTTCTGCTTTCAATTAAATAGACATGCTTTTGTGACTACCAGCATCAGTAGGAGGTTATAAATGTAATCTGCAAGCTCTGCTGTGGTAGCTCAAAGAGGTAAAACAGAAATGTGAACAAAGATTCTTATACCTTGTAGAATAATAAAAACAAATATACGAGGCATGATCCTATTAACAACAAGGAAAGCACTTCAAAGTGATCTTTGATTCATCGTCCCCCACCCCGAAAATAATTGACTCTTCCTTATCTCATCCTCTTTCAATTTTTTCAGGCAGTTGGTTCTCTTCCATTTTTAATGTGTTTGGTGGCAAACACCTACACTGTTGGTTTTCTCCTGTCCTTTTGCATTTCTCAAGATGTCTGTGTAACTCTCAATGAATCAGAATCAGAATGCTACAGTCTCTGAGTAGAAACCCCAGGGGTTTTTGTTTTATATGTGCTATATGGGTTTTGTTTTTAAATATTGATGCTTGTGAATTTATTGCTTATGAAAGGTGACGGACAATACCAGTGACTACAGGCTGGCATGCTGTCGGTAAGCCCTGCAAGCACATAACAATCCAAACCTTCAACAACCTTTAGTATTCAAGCCTAGGCCTGGCTCAAGCAGACTGGCAAACTGATCTGAATTGTGTGATGGTTTTGTAAAGTAGAATGTCCACTAAGTGCTTTGTTGAGAACCCCTAATTTATTTCACTTGTGCAGTAGGCTTAAATTCCTGATGTCATGTCAGATGTTTGCAGATATATAGTGCTCATACGAACTCAGATCAGGGTTAGCTGCACATTTTTATAACATTGCTAGCTCAAGAATATGGAATATTATATATATATATTATTATATATTATATAGGACATGGTGCCACCAGTGATTGAAAAGACTTCCAATTGTGATTAGAAATATTCAAAACAATCATGTTTATAGATGCAGCAACACTAAGCTGAAATGGTGAGGATCTTATAGAACTCAGAATTCAATGTCTATTGGGTTTTAAGTACTTAAAAAGTAGGTGTCCAGGTAAGGAGCCACACCTTGCCAGGTACCTGGTACTTTATCTGGCAACCCCACCTTCATCTGGGACACCATCTGCATTCTGCCAGTCAGCTCACAAGTGCCACAGGTCACTCCTCTGCCTGCACCAGATGGCAGCTATTTAAGAAGCTAAGCAAAGCAATTGATCACATTTTATTACTGAACCCTCAAGAATGCTTTTTTATTCTTTTCTACGGGCTGAGCAGAGGGCTGACCAGAACCTGATTGCAGACACTCTGCAGAAAAGCCGGTGCTGGAGAGATAGAGATGGTAGCCGGAGAAGGAAATGCGCTCCATTAACTTGACCAGCTGCTCTGTCCTGCTGCACTTACAGCAATCTCATGAGTTTTGACCTCGAGGTAAAACTTCTTTATTACCGGTAGCCAACATCACAGACTTTTGACAAGCAATTTACAGCGAAATGTTAGCCTATGTCTTTTCCTTTGTGCTGTGTTGAGCCTGCAGCACACAGATCAGAATTTGTGTTCAATCATCTATCTCCTTTATAGTTACTAGGTGCCCTTGGAGGACTACATTGTCTTGGTCTATATGTAGCGGTGAAATGCAAATTGCTCTGTATATGGACTACAAATTGTAAAACAAGAGCAACAGTGGTTAGAACGGTTGATCATTTTCATCCACACTGTTAATTGTTTGCAGTAACAGGCAATGTGCTACATTGTCAGGGCAACTGTGCGTTATATTTTCCATTGTATTGCAATTGCTGGTAGTTTCAGTTGTATATTTTAAATGTTTCTGTACGGGACTGTCTATGGTGTCGTCAACAAAACTTACAGGTACAGGAGAACAGCCTACCCCTAGATTAACATTCCAAGTACTGATTAGGATTTTATTGAAGACTTCATAGAAGTTCAAATTGATCATACTTCATAATTTACACAACAGAAACAAGCTCCCTGGCAGCCTTGGGACCATCTGGGAAACCCAGCCGATAAAGACAAATGGACCCTCCACAATGCATTTAATTAAAAGTGGAAGAATGTGGGGGAGAGAGGGAGAAACAGAGAGAGTGGCCTGCTGAATTAGCAATCCTTTCGCTCCCAGCAGTCAAAAAACACGTTCAGCCTCATCTAATATAAAATGCACCAAAGAACATTGAACTGTTTGCAGTTTGTCTGCACTGAAGCGACATGGGTAATAAGTGGAACTGGAAAAGTCATTACAGTAGTTGCGTTTTAATACACACAGAGTCATTGTGCTGCTGAATCAGCACTACTGCTATGTCTGTTCATAATGCATTTTGGTTCACATTTGTGGTATTGCTGTGGAACGTTAACAGTTCTGCAGGCTTTATAATGGTATCCCAATATAAATAGTTCAGACTGAAGATAACCAGCAACTGTGCAAATAAGAGCAGAACTTTGGAAGAGCACAACCCATGTTTTTAATGGTTAATGATTGCTTTGGACTTTTTTTACTTTTGCAACCCCAAGTTACTGAAGCATGATGTCACACTACTCTTCAAACAGGGAGTGAGAAGGAACTATGGCAGTGTCTTATTTCAATAGCAGCAGAGCCTGGTTCCCCAGAGATGAAGCTTTCGATCAGTGCTGACCAATTTATTAATGTATTTGTATTAATAACATTATATTCTTGTTTGACCTTTGCAGCACATATACATGCATATCAAAAGGTTCCAGTGCTGTGCTACAAAGATTTGAAGCAGTTAAGTTAAGCTTATGTTGTTTAACTGCTTCAGCTCAAGGATATATTTTGAAGGAGCACAGAGCATAAAATTAAAAACGCCTTCAGTATATCACCTTTCTCACCGTTCTTGCTGTAACATTCAATTAGGCACTGAAGCTAATTACTCATTCTAATCATTATATGGACCATTATTGGGACTGTAGTGCAGAAGGCCCTAAGAGGTCAGTGAAATGGATTCCTAATGAACTGGCAGCATGAACCCGGCTAATGAAAGACCCAGAGGCCACTGACTGACTGCAGGGCACAAATTGCCATCTTTAATTGCATGGTTTTGTAACAGACTGGGGTTAGCTCAAACAACTGTATAGACCACATAACAACACAGACACACTGGGAGCAGGTATTACTTACACTTTACCAGATTCAAAGCAAACCGTGCCAGAAACTTAGCGAAATACATTTGAAAGGGTAAACTTTTTTTATTAATATCATCTTTTCTATTCAACTTTTTTTTGGGGGGGTGGGGGGGGGATCAGTGTTATTGCTAAACTTGAATTGGAAAATGAACGCTTAAAAATTAGCAGGTGTACAGTTAAAATTTCTCTATAATAGACTTTTTATAATAGACTATGGATACTGTGGAATCATACCCTTAATCCTAGTCTAACCTAAATGGAAGCATTAAGTACCAAGCATTATGGCTACTGTTCAGCACAGGACTGCCTTTTATTCTAAGGTAATGTGAAGCTCCTGACCATTATGCTTACAAAAAAATGTTTGATGCTGGCTCTAGGTTCTTGATGAGAGATTCAGTTTGACATTAATGCTGTTGAAAGGCTTGGTGCAACTGGGTTTCTGGGACTGATTGGTTCATATAAAAAAAAAAAAAAAAAAAAAAAAAAAAAAACCCTTGGTTTATAGTGCCGTCTTTGTATTTCTGGAGAGAGAGATATTAGGTCCATAACTTGTCAGGTAAATTACATATTTCAGAATGTTTTCAGATCCAATTGGTTTGATTCATTTGAAGCATAGAAAGCAGACTAAATTAGGTAAGCTTTAAAATAATTGGCTCTACTTGTACTCTAGTCATTCTAATATGCTATCATAGTTTACCATGGTTTGCCATGTTTTTAAATTTGCTTTACCATACTTCTCTGGACTTCACAATGCTTGCCTATGCATTACCATGCTTGCACAATGCTTTATTACACTGTGCTATACTTTTACTATGGTAACTCTTATAAGGGTTGGCATGGGTGCTTCCGTGGGTTAGAGACTGAATAACCATTCTAAAATGGTATACCATTTTTCAAATTGCATGGTGCTTACCTTTAGTAGATATTATCTTTTAGTGGGCTTTATTTTATTAGTAACATATAAAGTGGGTTCATTTGCAAGCTTTGCAAATTACTCAATTATTTTAAAAGGCTTTTAAAAAAAAATAGTTACAAATCTACAACTGAAAATCAGGTATTCATTAATGTAAGTCCTTGGTAACTCGAAAGGACATTTTACACATTGAATAAACAGCTTTGGCCCTGAAGACTTCTCTTCAAATGCTTATTAAATGTATTAGTACAGTACATTTCTTAATAGTTCATATAAAATGCTCATTTTATTTTTAACTTTAAAAGGGGGAGTGGTAATACTCAAAGGCCTCTGGGCTGTGCAGATTTACAGCACATGTTCTCCATAGAGGATAATGCTCATGGCACGCTTTCAACATGCTGCTTGCTGCTTTAAATGCCCCAGCATAATTACCAGCTTTGAACAACTTTACTAATTGTAGGATGAAAGCTTAGATTTGTTCTCAAATTGGATAGCCTATTCTTTCTATTTTTATATTTTAATCTCCTTTATACCACCACCCGTGCCTTACTATTGCTTGAATTGTCTTATTATTATTATTATTATTATTATTATTATTATTATTATTATTATTATTATTTATAGAAATAATGCTTTTCTTTTTTTCCCTACTATTTTTGATCATCGTTATACTACATATAATAAAACATCAGCAATGGAGATACAAATATAAAATTGGCTTTATTAAGATATATGAGTCTGTGGCAGGATAGCCGGGAGGACAGAGACTCATAGACAGTAAAACTGCAGTTAAAGCGCAGCTACACTGTTTTAATCAACAAAAATAAATAAAAAAGACAAACAAAACACTGCAAAAAGAGACAAACAAAACACTGCTCACAGATCCTCGGTTTTTTATTTTCCAGTTTGTTTTTTGTTGACAGTCCGACCCGGTCTCGCTTGGGTCTTTGGGTCTTGGGTCTTTGGTCTTTGGGTCTTGGGTCTTTTGGTCTTGGGTCTTGGGGCTTGGGCACAGAACCCCAAAACACCTCCACCAAACAAAGTAATTTCCCCCTTTTTTATAGCATGTGGCTGGAGCCTAATTATCAATTATTCAATTAGCTCCAGCCACATTCTCACATGTATTTTGGCAGGGATAGGAAATTAACCCCATCCCTGCCAACCACCACCAAATCACCACAAAACAATATTTACAGATAGGGCCCTGCCCTGCCACAGAGCCCCAAACAGGTTGAAACATGCCTGCTATTACTGTACTTTGACTTTTAAACTGGGTTATGCAGCAGTCAGCAAACCAGATGGAGAGCTCAACACAAAAAACTTTGATAACTACTGTAGTGGTATGAACTTCAAAAACGTGTCCTGTTATTTATTTATTTATTTACGTATGCTGTATGAGCTATATTTAAACAAAGCATACAAAGTCAGATTTACTATCAAACTTTGCCTCACTTATTTTATTAACTGATTCATTTATTAAATATGTACTGCAGACTCAGCTCATAGTTGAAAATTAAATGCCCTGCTGGAAGACTATTGTTACCTCCAGGGTGCCTGCGGCTTTGGGCATTATAGCCCCCCTGTCGGTAACAATAGTCTTTTATATATATATATATATATATATATATATATACTATATATATATATATATATATATATATATATACACACACACACACACATATATAGTGTGTGTATGTATGTGTGTGTGTGTATATATATATATTATATATATCTATATATATATATATATATATATATATATATATATATATATATATATATATATATATATATATATTGCAAAAGTATTACATTTCACACAGTATTAAGATATATACCATGTTACCACATTAAGCATGTATATAATTTTAACTACAGCTTAAAGCAGTAATATAAAAAACTGAAATATCTTGCTTGCATAAGTATTCAACCCCTGTGCTGTGGAAGCTCCCAGTTTGCACTATGAAAGAAATTGCCCTAACGAGGACAAAATTACCTTACCATTGGCCTCCACCTGTGAACCATTAAAGTTGCTGTCACATTTTCTGTATAAAAAACCCACTGTTGAAGGATCATTGTTAAGGCTGTGAATCTGAAGGAAAATGAAGACCAAGAGCATTCTACAGAAGAGAGATAAAAGTAATACAAATGCATAGATTAGGGAAAGGGTACAAAATAATATCCAAGTGTTTGGATATCCCAGTGAGCACAGTTGGATCAATAATCAGGAAGTGGAAGCTGCATCACACCACCCAGGCACTGCCAAGAAAAGGCCGTCCCTCAAAACTCAACGCTCAAACAAGAAGGATACTTGTGAGAGAAGCCACAGAGAGGCCAACAATCACTTTGAAGGAGCTACAGAGTTCAGTGGCTGGGAGTGGAGTAATGGTGCACCAGTCAACCATATCAAGAGCTCTGCATAACACTGGCCTGTATGGGAGGGTGGCAAGAAAGAAGCCGTTACTCAAAAAGTACCATCTGAAAGCACGTCTGGAGTTTGCCAGAAAGCATGAGAGTGACCCAGCTGCGATGTGGGAAAAGGTTTTGTGGTCAGATGAGACCAAGATAGAGCTTTTTGGCCAAAACTCAAAGCGCTATGTGTGGCGCAAACCTAACACTGCCCATGCCTCAAGACACACCATACCTACAGTGAAGTATGGTGGTGGCAGCATCATGCTGTGGGGATGCTTCTCATCAGCAGGGACTGGGCATCTTGTTACAATTGAAGGAAGAATGGATGGAGCAAAATACAGGAAAATACTGCAAGAGAATCTGCTTCAGTCCGCTAAAAAACTGAAGCTTGGGAGGAAATTCACCTTTCAGCAGGACAATGATCCCAAGCACAAGGCCAAAGCAACATTGGAGTGGCTCAAGAACAAAAAGGTGAATGTCCTACAGTGGCCCAGTCAAAGTCCTGATCTCAATCCCATTGAGAATCTGTGGCACTATTTGAAAATTGCGGTCCTCAAGCGTCGTCCAACCAACCTGAACAACCTGGAGCAAATCTGCCAAGAAGAATGGGCTAAAATCACTCCGACACTGTGTGTAAAGCTGGTACATACTTACCCCAAAAGACTTAAAGCTGTTATTGCAGCGAAAGGTGGCTCTACCAAATATTAAATGTGTGGGGGTTGAATACTTATGCAAGCAAGATATTTCAGTTTTTTATTTTTCTTAAAAATATTTCCCAACATAAAACCAATGTCACCTTACAATAATTGATTTTGAGTTTAAGTGTTTTAAAATAAAATATCGAACCGAACGAAATTTCAATGTACCATTTGTAATTCAGTAACCCCAGTCCCTCAGGTTTATGAAAAACGTTTCGTGAGCCATTATATATATATATATATATATATATATATATATATATAGTAACGTAGCAGGGAGGGGGTTAAAATCCTTCCCTGCTAAACATGTGAGAATGCACTTTTGGGTGAATGGACTAAGGGTTTTGTAATTGTTTAATTGTTTAATGATTTAGTTAATCCTCTGCACCTGGTCGTAATTATAAATTAGAGACAGGTGCAGGGTATTTAAGAGAGGCAGCCAGACTGATCGGGGCTGCTGAGTGAAGAGCCCGACTGTGTGTGTGTCCAGTCGTATTGAAGAGAGTGTTGAGAGAAGCCCGTTTGTGTTTTGGTGTTTGTCAGGTAAACAGCTTAGCCGTCCTGTGTGTGAGTCAGGGATCGGCTGGTGTACAGTGAGAGCTCCAAAACGGAGTTAGGTGTTTATTTCTGTTTTGTTTTATGTTTATTAAAAGTGCGCGTCAGCGCTAAAGCAATTCCATTTCTGTGTCCTGGGTCTACTTTTAAAGGGGCAACGAACTCTGTGAGTGCGAGGATCGTTCACACTTATATATATATATATATATATATATATATATATATATATAGGGAGCACAGAGTTGGAAATACAGAATAAAGTGTGATTATAACTAAGTAGTCACTTTAGCTTCCCATGTGAAAGTTTATAGCGGTATATGATGGATAACAAACTGTATAGAAGCATAGCAATGTCAAGCACAGTATAAAAAAAAAAAAACATGGTTAAGAAAATACAAAGCACTAAATTCCTTGCAATGGAAAACCATACAAACTGCACAATTACTGAAGAAAAGGTAGAACATTTAAAAACATCTTTACTTAAATGCATATGAGATTGGCACTACTCTAATAGTCAATTAATATCTGTGCCCAGCGCTAGCCTTTCAGTCAGACATCTGCAGGCATACCCATTCCAGGAGGCAGCTTGCAGATATGGGCCCTGCTAGGCCTGGCTCCATACCAGTGGCTACCAACTGCATACACACAGCCACACACACTCTCTCTCTCTCTCACACACACACACACACCATGTAAACAAATGTCACAAATACGCTAAAGGTAACTGAGAGTATTTTATAAAATCTCATTGACTCTCAAAATATTTTTATTTACTATTCCTAACTCCAGTCAAACAACACCCCACACAGGGTGAAAGTCAACAAAAAAACAAAATATTTGGGCACTTTTAGTTTTTTTTAAAACAATAATGACTGTTTAATATCTGTTTAAACACAACAAGCACTTGGCCTGTGTCCTCATAAGATTTGTCAGACTTTCCTTCCTTGAGGAGACTTTTTTGACGCAGCAAGCACTAAAAACCTGCCTACACACACACACACACACACACACACACACACACACACACACACACACACACACACACACACCACACACAGACGCTCACTCAGGGATGCTCTTTCAGTACAAGGCTGTAAAGCTGTATTTTACTCAGAGCAGTATTGCAATTTTTCGTTAACATACTGTAGCGGTCCAGGTGGTGTGACCCTTTCAGAACTACAGGACTCATTTTAGGGGTGACTGGTCAAGTTGTAATGATTTGGCATCTTAATCCATTAAATTCAGTAGAAAGGCAAGGGTTAGACACAAACAGCAAAACACACAGTTCAAACATGAATGGCTTACCACTCAACTAAGAAGCAAGCTCTATAGTCGAGTGGTAAGTGCAGGTCTTATGGTGATGTGAGTATTATTAGGAGCCACTAGGAGGAGATGCATTACATTCTCCCCCAGCTTAATCAAAGCTCTTCCTCGAGCATAAACACAAGTGAGCGTCCACCTCGGCTCAGGGAGTTTCAATGTCAAGCTCGTAACCACGACTACTGGCTATCCCCCAGGATTCTGAGCAACTTTACAGAATCATGTGTCTCACAAGCCAACTTACATTCTATAGCATCAATGCAAAGAAAACTAATATTTAATGACCTGTTTCAATCACAAGGTCAGGATTTTTCCCATTGAATTGAGTAGAAAGGCAACGGTTGGACACGAACCTCAACCACGCTGTTCAAAGATGAATGCCTTGACCATGACTGTAGTCACGAGCTAAGTATGGGTCCTATGCTGATGTCAGTATTGTTAACTCATCACCCACTAGAAGGAGATTCATTGCAAAGTCCAATAAAAACCCCACACACCATTTAGTTTCAAGGAAGCAGACACAACCATATTGATGTAACTATTTTACTGTAATACTGATAAAGAAGAAGCTTACTGTGGAACACTTACTCTGTCAAGTTGACAAATGACTTGCTGTTGTTTTTTATTAATTCTCCATAAAACTATTTCTAAAATGTGACTTTGCCAGAAAACAACAATATTGATCTATCTCTCTATCGATCCATCCATCCTCTGAGGTAACCAGATTGTCACCTAGATCCTAATAAAGTTATAAAGATTCGGTCTTGACTGGTCTGCAGTTTTGAGTGGAGTTGTATTTTCTAGACCATAAACAGGTCTGCAGTGTTGAAAGGGGTAATACAATTTAAAAACTCATAGGCCAGTTATTTCCCCATGAACTTGTGCCATAGATTGCCCATTAATTTGTTATCATAATCTGAAAAGTCAAATCATATTGGGATAGCATCATAAAGCCAGTGCATTACGCTGATGAAACCCTAACACTTACATCTGGTAAGGGTGACTTCAGTGCATTGAGAGAAAGGAGATAAGGAAAGGCGGTCACAGAGATAAAGAAAGAGAAATAGATATCTTGTATTATTGTGGTGAATGGCAAGGTTTAAGGGAAGTCCCACTTCACTGCTGAAACAGACAGCTGATTCTTATCAAGAAACGGTCTAATTTTCCCAAAACACAAGCTTGCACAGGCAGGCAAAAATAGTTCTGACACCAGCTGTCACTTCTCAGTTACCGGGCACCCACAGCCCAGCAATACAGAGCAGGCAGGAAACTGCTCTGGGAGTGTTCACCATTCGGATCAAGTACTCACTTGCTTTACTTTAAGATCATTTATTCTCCAAATATAGCTCCGGTCTGCACTAACAACATCTCACTCCAAATTGACTTGAAACCACAAGATAATGGGAAAAAAGGAAGATATTACTTAAGGAAATAGACCTCACTTGACTTGATTTCATACAAATGGCCTCCGTGATATGTATACTGTTGCTTGCCCTGATCACAGCCTTGATATGGTTTGGCATAGACTCCACAGGGTACTGGAAGGTGTCTCGAGGGATGTTAATCATTAATATTTCTCACGCAGATGGTGCAGGGAAGTATGCAGAGGATTGTAATTGCCGAATGCGTTGTTCAAGTTCGTTTGGGTCAATTGGATTGTGATCCAGGGATTGTGATGATTGTCTCTGCCAAGCTACTCAAACCATTTGCACAAAATTCTGGCATGGTGGATAGATGGATGCATTATTGTATTGAGTTGTTGGATGTTCCTTAACCGTGCTTAAGAATGCTTAAGTAAACTGCAGTATGCCAATGTTATTGTGCTGCAAGGATTAGATATCACGTCACATAAGCATCCTAATTTGCATCTCTAATTCAGGAGGATACCAAAGCCAATTGGGTAGACAGGTCCTAATAAAATGAGATAGTGTATGTTTAACTGCATATATACAATGAATAGTTTTGTGTGGCCTCTTTAAATTTTGATTATTGTTTTTGCTCTGAGAGAGCATGGTACTACATTGTGTCTATAGAGTCTCAAATTCCCTATCCTATCATTTAATGATATTATTAAGTGGGCATGCTTTGGTAGTTTCTGTCGTTTAAGTTTAAAGTCTTTAAGTTTGTTAATTACTCTGAAACCCTGGCAGGTGTCTGAAATCTGATTTGTGGAACCTCAGGGAATCGGAGCAGAAGGTAGCAATTCTGTTTATCACAACTTTAAACCATCAACAAGGGTGAGAATGTAATTACTGCCCTTTGAGTAAAGCTCCTTGATGAAAAGCTCATCAACCTCTGCTGGGATAGAGACTGCCACAAACAGTGGAGATAGCGGTATTTATAAAGTGTCTCATGAAATTGATAGAAAAAAAAAAGAATTACAATGAATGGAGCTTCACTAACCCAGCATGTGTATTGCTTTCCTTTGAAAGAATCAGCATTCCAGTTCAAAAGGCTGCCTTTGATAAATGTGTGCTTGTCACAGTTACAGGTGTTTACTAGTAGATTAAAAAACGTGTTGAAGAAGCTCTTAAAAGATCTTAAGAAGCTCATTCTTACAAGAACTGTTTGTTTTTACTGCCTTTATTTTCACTCAGATGAAGCCCATTTATTAAGTTTGGTGGAAGTACACTTCCTATTCACTTCCTGTTAGAATTCTGTGCAGGTCCGATTTTTACGAACCACTTCCGACCCAGACCCACGACTCGACCCGTTTTAATAAGACTTGCAATTCTTTACATTTCTAACCACTTTTGCATGCAGTCATTCTAGCTGTGTTCAATGGCTGCAGTATTGAGCTATCATCATTTTTGTGTTTACACTATGTTTACCTGGCTCTGAGCTTAGAGCCTACCTGGAGATCTTAACTGGTGGCAACAAACTTCCTCATTCCATTCAAGTCATGTGACAATGGGACCTTTCAACTCTGTTGGCCCCACTTACTGTCACTCAGTATATGGATATTTCACAATACTGTATCTATCTGGGTCCAGATCTCCAATTGAAATGTTTGTAAACCCGAGACTCTGCGAGATGTCAACCAGTCAATGGGGTCTAATTTAATTCTGCTGCTGTAAGGCTCTGTGCTAATGCTCCCTATTTAACATGGAGAGCAGTGCCAGCTGACAGTGAAGGTCAGAGACAGGCAGAGGCTTAAGTCTAAGTTAATACAATCACATAGGGGAGCGGGGCCTGACAAACAGCGTCATCTCGGCCCGGAGCATTCTCCCTGTGCTGTCATTGTGTCCCTGAGCTGGAAGTCGCTTGCCTCTCCTGAGCGGTCACTTGAGCTGAGTGGACCAAGAATAACTTGCTCATACCCCCTGAATATAGATGAAAGGGGACAAATAAATCCAACAATAGCATGCTGTGAAGGGCAACGGAGGACTATGCATTTGCTAAAATATTAAGATTTATGAATTTTGTCTAGAGCGAGGATAAGCAAGACACAGAGATTTGTACATGCACAATGGACTGTATATGCTGCAATACATAAAAGCACACTCCTGTTACTAGACACCACAAAAGGCATTTCTGTAGTTTCTTTTGGCAACTCTGAACTATAACTTGCAGGAAACCTTGTGCATTGATCATGGAATACTGTCATTATTCCATCAACGAGGATAGGCATAAAACAAGTCATTCTGTTTTTGGATTCAAATAAATGCAAGATAGATTCCAAAATTAGATCCGGTAAAAAACATTTGCAGCACCAAAAACGAAAAAATATTCAATGCTACTTCTCAATACTTGTATAGTTTATTTATTTATTTATTTATTATAATCCAGAAATGAGACTGCTTCCTGTTTAGGTAATACAATGATGGATACAGTAGTCAGTCCCAAGGTGAAACAAATCAGCAGATAGTTATACATCCAAAACATGAAAACAAATTTCAAACCAAAAGCAATATTGATTTTTATTGTATTTTATTGACAAGCAAGTTACATTAACAACTAACCCTTCTCATGTAGGTTTAAAAGCTTGCTTTGTTGATGTTATCAATTATTTAGACTATACATTGTTTGTGTGACTGCAGTCTGTACACAATCTGGCAAGATGTATAATTGCTATATAACTCGACAGGGTTTGTTACCTGGTAACCACAGGCTCTGACAGTTACCTTTGGAGGGATTATCAACCAAAAACAAAGCCAGGGCTGTTAGACCTTTAAAAAAAGAAATCTTAAATTGCAGTTATTTTATTGTTTTGGTGCAGTTAAACTGTGATCTGGTAAGCTGTTTTATACCAATTTATTGCTCTTCTGCTGCAGTAAAATGGCACCTGCTTGAGGTACTGCATATAACTCCTCATAATAATTGGTATTTTCTTATGACAGCTTGAACACGATAGTTTTAGTTTATATATGGATACTATTGTACTATAATTATATAACAGCCTATCTGAAAAAAAAAAAGTTATAAATAGAAAATGTTACATAAAAAGTCAGATTCTTTAAAAAAAAAATTCCAAGCACTAAAAGTGCCACATCGTTTAAAAATTCACATGCTAGAAGATAGAGAATCATTCACTGTAGAGAGCAGGAAAACAAAAACACAATAAAGAAAACTGCCTTCGATATGAACCTTGTGAAAACATACCTACAACATATGGGAGAGACTAGAGACTTGTATGAAACTGGCATTAGGGAGCTTCATGTTCACTTGGCTGACTTTATATACTGTATACAAAGTTGTGTAATCCATTTATTATAAAAACCATAACCATGTAATTTACTGCAGCCCATTGATTATTTTATGGATAATAATCCAAACAAATATCAGCATAGCTGGAGGTTTTGATGATTTTTTTAGGTGCATGAGGGAAATCTATCAAAGCTCAAATTCCTTAATATTATTGACACATTTTCAAAGAGCAGAATTTCTTCAGAGCTATCAAGACAATTATGATATTTGCAATTATGCTGAGATGCGCCATTATTAACGTATTACAAGTTGAAAGGTCACACTGTCACATAGTTTGAGGAGAATGGGGTCTGTTCAGTCCTAGGCAGTTAGAATTCTCCATACAAGCTCAGGTAAAGACAGATATAGAGAAAGATGATCAGAACTCAATATTGAAGCCTCAGAACTCAGAATCACTCTGAATGATTCCAAACATCATAAAAAGTTGTAACAAACAAATAAAATGAAATGCAAAGCTTTCAATTAAAATGAGTTTACTAATCCTAACCAGTGGACAACATCACCAAACCCACCATACAGTGCAATGCAATTTGCACTCTGCATGGCTACATCCCTTTCCCCTCTCATATTGCAAATGTAAAACAGATGATAATGTACTTTCTTCAAAAGGGCTCTATATGGGGATTTCAATTCAATACATAATTCAACAATGTAGTGATTTTCGTGAGAATTATCCCAAACCACTTCACAATATAAAAAAGCATTTGCAAATATGTCTGAAGCCTAAATTTGAAACTGGCTGTCCATGTAAGGGTTTAGTTAAACAGTTACACAGTAGTTAAACAGTCTGCCATTGAATATTTTAAACCAAATATAGTAGAAGCCCATTACTTTGAACCCCTTTGATCTCGAATCACCCCATTAACCGCACTGCATGTTGGTCCCCAACAAATTCAAAATGGCTGACAAACGAAAAAGAACAGCGCTTACTCCAGCTGAAAAATGAGTGAACGGTTGGAAAAGGCTGAAATGTTCAACCTACAACAGACTTAGAATTGCTTCATCAGAAAATGCTGATGTTTAAATAAACCTTTAGAGTAGAATATATGTACATGTATTGCTTTTTTTTGTAAACTGGTGTTAATCTGAATGTTCATTCATGCCAACTATTTCTATGTCCCTCAACCTTTTCGGATGACCGGGCTTCTTTTATTAAAGAATCCTGCATTTGCAGAACGCTGTGCATGTTTCTACACCTACTCAGTCATACAGGACTTAGACAATACATTAGAAACAACCTCTAATGCTCACAAACCATTAGACCAAGAGCCGAGATGTTAATATACAGTATTTCCATTTTATTGTTGTATAGACCATGCTAAAAATAGGATTTGAAGAATGTGCTGTACTTAACCTAATCAAGCACACAACATTTATTAACTCCGGCATTTCTGTCAATAAATGGTGCCAGTACCCAAATGACCTGAATGGGTAACTAACTCGCCAATTTCTACATCCCAAATGTGACTTCAGTATTACACTGTCCAGTTACTCAATAGGGCTTTCTTGGTTATTATATTTGCTGATGGTCAAACTAGATGAATAGTGCTCAAAGCAAAGATACATAGCTGAAAATGGATTATATGAGCACTCTTAACCCCTTTACAGAACATAACAGCCAGGCTCATTTAGATGTGCAGTTGCAGAACCCCAAGTTTGCCATTACATGCATTACCTCTTTAACATGGTAGGGGTTAGTCTTGTACCAACTATATGCACCTTTCTTCCTACTGTACAGTATATATATAACTAAAAAGGAGGCAGAAGAGATTCACTTCTAGCTGAGGAAGGGTTAAGCCTCTCTGAAATTTTACAGAGATATTGTAATTATTATTTCAAAAGATGGTCCAGGAGTTTTGCATCACTTCATAATGCGTTTGATGTCTCAGAGAAGAGAATGGATTGATGGTTGGCTGCATCCACTATTTTAATCAAGTTAATGCGTTTCTCAGCAAAGACTTACAAAAATATGACATTTTTAATAATCGTAGTGACTGTGGTGTAACATGTCAAAGACATGACAAACAGAGCAGAAAGATACAAGATGTGTAGTGTGGGTACAAACTTGTGTGTATAGGAATTGCTAGAGCATAGGGTATAATAATAATCGTTATTTTGATATAATGCCTTCCATAGTGGACCACCATCACAAAGCACTATGCGAGATATGAGACTAGGGTGTGTGAACTATGCATCAGCTGCAGAGTCACTTACAACAACGTCTCACCCCAAAGACGGAGCACAAGGAGGTTAAATGACTTGCATAGGGTCACACAATGAGTCAGTGGATGCACTGGGATACCTGCTGGTTACAAGCCTGTTTCTTTAACCATTGGACCAAACAGCCTCCTAGACAAACACCTTAGCCAGTTGACAAACCAGTTCATAAATTGTGGTTTCATTAATTCACTAGGTGGTTATAAGAGATGCTGCAGAAAGCTAGAGTAGAGAAAGCACTGGCAGCAACTTGTTCTGTTCCATGTGCCACAACAGAGGTTAGTTTGTCCTCCCAAAGGCAATGTGTTTTTTCATTGTCTTTGTTTTTTTAATTTGTATTTTACTTGTTAAAAACATTAAAAGTTTTCTGCCCAGAATTGACCTGGAGTCCCCTGTGTGTCACTACCTGTCCTGACCTTCCTGACCATCAGTCACACTGTCAGTTTCCACAAATGACCCTTGTCCCGCAAATTAGTGGGACTTTGACCCTACATTGATAGAAGTCAACATTCTATGGTGATAGTACAAAACTAAATAGCACTGGCGTGTTCGTTCTTACACAAATAGGGTATAGTTTGTTTGCTAAGGGCTACTGCATATTCTCCACTCCTATCACTGTAGTCTTAGACCAGTTCAGGAGTGTATTATTTACAGCACATGCTGCAAGGCCCCAACTTCCAAAGAGACTGAGCTGCTTGTTCAGTCTACCATCACCTCTCTT
Source organism: Polyodon spathula (assembly GCF_017654505.1). NCBI lineage: Eukaryota > Metazoa > Chordata > Actinopteri > Acipenseriformes > Polyodontidae > Polyodon > Polyodon spathula. The sequence continues at coordinate 7,450,383 of NC_054553.1, forward strand.
CCATAGTCCAGCCTCATTATTTAAATGTGACATTTAAAGATCTCATTCACCATTTTACCAGTCAGCAACCGAAAGCTAAAGACGCCTACTGAGATGAAGAATAGCAGAGCCTGTGGGGGGGGAGGGTTATATTTGTGCTGGATGTATAACACTATGCAACAAAATTTTTGTTCCTGGGTAGTAAGTGTTATTTCCTAATTGCTTATGCCTCAAAAGTATAGAAAATGGCTATTATTCCCCACAAACTTTGCTTTAATGACCAGGACAGTGATATTTTGAAATGTACCTATTTCTAATGAGAAAACGGGCGAATTTGTGTCTTTTCGTTCACATAAAGTCAGAAAAAAACAACATATGAATCCAAATTAACATGTATTTATACTAAAGTAATACAAAAATGACTACAAAAGATTTAGAAGTGAGTAGTTTTTCGTGATTTATGATTATACTGTAAATCACTTTCACGAATCAGCCCCCAAATGTAGTCTCCCATCATGTTCTCGTTATACTGTCCTTGGTAGCGACGTTCAAAGTCCAGTATATCCTGGTGGAAGCGCTCGCCTTGCTCATCGGAGTACGCTCCCATGTTCTTCTTGAATTTATCAAGATGAGCATCAAGGATATGGACTTTGAGGGACATACTACAGCCCATTGTGCCGTAGTTCTTCACCAGAGTCTCAACCAGCTCCACATAGTTTTCGGCCTTGTGATTGCCCAGGAAGCCCCGAACCACTGCGACAAAGCTGTTCCAAGCCACTTTCTCCTTACTAGTGAGCTTCTTGGGGAATTCATTGCACTCCAGGATCTTCTTTATCTGTGGTCCGACGAAGACACCGGCTTTGACCTTTGCCTCAGACAGCTTAGGGAAGAAGTCTTGAAGGTACTTGAAGGCTGCCGACTCCTTATCTAGAGCTCTGACAAATTGTTTCATAAAGCCCAATTTGATGTGCAGTGGTGGCATCAGCACCTTCCGGGGGTCCACCAGTGGCTCCCACTTGACGTTGTTCCTCCCCACAGAGAACTCGGTCCACTGTGGCCAGTCCCGCCTGTGGTAGTGCGCCTTGGTGTCCCTGCTGTCCCAAAGGCAAAGATAGCAGGGAAACTTGGTAAAACCGCCTTGGAGACCCATCAGGAATGCCACCATTTTGAAGTCTCCTATGACCTCCCAGCCGTACTCATCATACTTCAAGACGTCCAGCAAGGTCTTGATGCTGTTGTAATCCTTTTTGAGGTGCACCGAGTGAGCCAGGGGAAGAGGCAGGTACTTGTTACCATTATGGAGCAGCACGGCTTTGAGGCTCCTGGATGAGCTGTCAATGAAGAGGCGCCACTCATTCTGGTTACAGGCGATTCCGATTGCCTCGAACAGACTGGTCACATTGTGGCAGAAGCAGAGCCCATCTTGATGGGTGAAGAAGCTGGAAAAAGGTTGGTGACGCTTCCTCTGATCTGCGACTTGCACACTTTCATCCAACAAGTTCCACTGCTTGAGCCTAGACGTCAAAAGCTCGGCATTGGACTTGGTGAGACCAAGATCTCTAATCAAGTCGTTGAGGTCTTTTTGGTTGGGGTAGTATGGGTTTCTCTCCTCAGCTCCACCTCTGAAATTGTCATCTGGATCTACAACGTCTTCCTCGCTCTCTGACTTGCTGCTCTCTTCTAAAGACGGCTGCTCTCTCTCCGGAAGAGTGGGTACGGGGAGCTCATGGCAGTGTGGCACCGGGGCGATGGATGAAGGAAGGTCCGGATACGTGATAGCAGGTGCATTCTTGCCAGTCTGATGTTTGGAAGGGTCCACCATGCAGAAGTAGCAGTTGCTTGAGTGGTCAGTGGGTTCCCGCCAAATTCTTGGGATAGCGAACTTCATGGCTCTCTTTTCCCCTCTGTACCATCCTACAAAAATACATTTATTTCACCCATGACTAATGTGTAAGAGATTCTCGCAACATTTTTCATATATGATATATTTTTTCAATAACATTGAAAATTGTAAAACATTTTAAAATTAAAAACTTTTACAATTTTAAAAATTTTAACAAATTTTATAACATAAAATTCTGAGCAACAATTGTTCATCTTACCTTCCAGAGTTTTTTTGCAGTGCTCGCAGGTGAAATGAGGTGCCCAGGGTACAGACATAGCAAAATGCGTCTGCCGGACGCTTGCAGCCTCTTGATGCCATCTCAGAAAAATGCAGATATGCATCCACTTAGGCAGCTGGAACTAAACTGAACTGGTGGGCTTAAGGCCCCTGTATTTATACTACTATTTATATTACTGGAAAGTTCTAGAAGTTACTCCAAGTTTACTCAGCACTGAATCTATCTGGAATGTTCTGGAAAATAGGTAAATTTCAAAATATCACTGTCCTGGTCACAAAAGCAAAGTTTGTGGGGAATAAAAGCCATTTTTTATACTTTTGAGGCATAAGCAATTAGGAAATAACACTTACTACCCAGGAACCAAAAAAAAAAAATTGTTACACAGTGTAATTCATTCATGTGCTTGATTAAATTGCATAAGCACAGCAAAGGACCAGAACCAAGGAAGGACCTGCAGAGGAGCAGGGTACAATATGCTGCATTGACTTCCGTTTACTACACCGTTCATTATTTTAGCTTCAGCTCACGAGTCATTAAAGACCAGCCTTAAAGCCTGTTTTGATGAAATGTATGTTCTAGGCTGGGTTCTTTGTGTGGCATGCATGTAACATTGTATTTAATCCATCTAAATGGACTTCAAAGAAACACACCTACTATAAGATCATTTAAACAACACCTTGCATTTCCAAGTTGTTTATGCTTCTTAAATAATTTCTAATTTTGTTGCTCATTCAAAATGGAAATAAAACAATTGTCGTCTGTAAATCAATTATACTGGTGACTCGACTGTTGTGGTTTCATCGACTTGGTTTCTATTATAAATCAACGGATCAGTGCAGTTTTTATGACAAATGAAGTTTCTCAATGAACTCAATTACACCATAATTAATCAATGAAAGTTCATAGAACTTTATAACCTTGATGAAATAATACTACTTGACATGTTGAGTGATGTATCATTTTGCAACCTTACATGACTAACTTAAAAGGAGACTAACAGACTGAATTACTCCTTGCCGTGAGGAATTTGGAAGGGGAATATGCAGTGCTGTACCATCTTTAGAGCTCCTAAGAGACCAACCAATGTCTGTTAGTGTTGAACTAAATAATATTGCTGGACGTGGGAATTAAATGAATAAGTACATTACTGCCACACAACTCTGCTGCATCCTCAACAGCACAGCTCTTAAACAGTCTTCTAATGAATTTCCTTTAGGAAGAAATATTTGAAGGCCATATTAAAATGATAAAAATCCTAGACTCATTAGTCACGGCAGTTTGAATCGTGATAAAATCCTGTCTCACAATTGTGTGTTTTCAACACCGAATCATTTGAACACATTCATATTTGTGCTTTTCAATTGTATTCAAAGACAAATAGGACAGTGTGTTATTCCTTTATAATCTTTTTGCATCCATTTATTATTCTATGATACACGTTCTTAATCATTCATTATAACGGTTTCTGCACTCACCTGCATATTTTACCCTTGGTACTGCACATCTAAGGTGGATTTCTCTAATGAGGCCAGTATAGAAATGTTTAACTTAAAGTTTCAGGGAAGAAGAATTTACAGGTGCACTTCACTAGTGTTTTTTATACTGGCCTTACATAAATTCCACCTATCAAAGATAAAATATGCTGCAGACTTTATGATGCACAGTGCTGAAACTGCATTAAATGATGACAAATAACATATTATGGTATAATAAACAGATGCAAATTTTTTTTTTTTAAATATGCAAAATAAGAGCATGTGAAAGGTGTTTGTGGGTAACCACTTACAGATGGAATGTCACAGCAAAACTGACATTGTAATGCCACAGAGTACTCCTGATCTATTTGAAATATTTATCAGTAGTGTTAACAGAGTAAATACAGAAATGCAAGATAAAACACGGAAGGAAAAACACTGCTACACAATAAACGTTACCAATAGTCCTCTATAAACTCATTTCTGTGCTTGTACGCAAGCGACCTCGCTGTCTCTGTGACTGCTGTTTTTCAGACAATCAGTCCTGGCTCATCAGCTCAGGTTCCCTTTTATAGCAAAACTCCATCAGGACATGCCCACCTGCCAGTCATAGATCTGCAGGCGGCCAATCCCCAGCTGCCATTCCTTGTAAACAAAACACAGCTGGCTCTTTCCTGCAGACAACTGCATTTGCCCAAGAAGCTAATGATAATACATTGCCCCTGTTACAAAGGGTAAAGTATTCATTTAACAAATACATTGTCCAAAACAAAATTAACTCTAGAATTGAAAATTACACTGCCATCCTTACAGTGATTCTTAAAGGTAAAACAAACCTAAAATTATGATAACTTTGTGTGTAATTATTTATCGCGAACACTGCACAAATTGCCCCCCTAAAAAATATCAGTTATCTTTATCACAGTGTTTGCTTGTTTTGATATACAGTATATAAGATAGTGGCTCAATAGCAACTGGTCCAGTCATTTTCAAGAAACATCACTCCCACAGCAGTGTTTATGAACTTAAAGATACAGCAATTTTAATACTCACTTGTATTGACGAAACTCAGTTTTCACTGCAAGCGTCTGTACCTTCACAAAGACTCCCTGAGGTTATTTTTGCCAGCCACAGCCTAGGGAAACACTTCTTATCAACAAGGTATTGTGGGAGTCTCTCTCTCTCTCTCTCTCTCTCTCTCTCTCTCTCTCTCTCTCTCTCTCTCTCGTAAATGAAAATCTACAGCCATTGTTACAAAGAGCCATTGCAGTATCTCTGCACCAGAGTGATTTAGGAGCAGTACGAAGACACCAGTGTGTACTTATAGAATTATTCGTCTCTCGAGGAAAGAGAAGCTGAAACTGACAATAAAAAAGGGTTAGTGGTGCAACAACTTTGAAGTGTTTTCCCTCCTTTCTTTTGAAGTCAAGGTTTAACACTCTGGAGTGGAGTAGGCTGGAGAGCTGAGAACACAACAACTCTCAAGATCATGTACAAGGCTGCAGAAACAAGTGAAGTGGGGACGTATTTTCTAACAGTGCCAATTCTCTCATCTCACAAACATACAGACAGGCCCCACTTAACTCATCTATTTATCGATTTGTTGTAATAGGACTGTGTATGTTCAAATACAGGCCTCATTTACAAGATGCTCGTATAGAACTCAGCAGTAAGAAATTGACCGCAATTCATGTCAGCTGGTAATTATGACAAAACAGTTTATTTTTAAGTTTACTATAGCCTTTCAGAGCTTTCTGTGCACCCAGAATGGTTCTGCTAGGGTGTCTTCGGGTAATACACCAGTGTTGTAAATCTGTATTGTGTTCACGTGTGCTATATCTGTCTTGCACTTCAAGACCTAATGGCTGTCAGCGCCTCTCCGTTCACAAAAACTGATGGTGCCTGCCTGAGCTGTACATACTCAGCAGGAACATAAATATGTTTAGCCCTTTGGCATTCAATTTCTCAGGCTTTCATACACCAAATGCACCTCTCTGCCTGCATTGCCCTGTATGAATCCTCTCTTGAATGAATTGGTTTTGCCTTCCATAAGCCCTGAATATAGCTCTGTGGAAGGGTGGTGGGTAATTCACTAACACAGGAGACAGGTGAATTTGGCAACACCGCACAGGTGCCCAGTTTTATTTCAGGGTGCCGTTTTTATTTTAGTCCCGCAGATGGCGCTGTGGGTCCGTGGTCTGATTTACCAACGATGGTAAACAGAACCACGGGCATACCAAGCGATGGTACACAATACCGGCGCCCTTGCAGGTGCTTCGAAACAATAATTCAAAACAGAAGGCACAAAGAAACAGGGAAAATAAAACAGTAACAAAAACTACAAAGAAAAGGTGCTGCACTAAGCAGCAATATCCCGGTCGCCGCTGCCCGTGCGACCCGGATCACCGTCCTACACTGCCGGCTCACTAGCCTGCTCTGATATACTAATCAGGAGTCTGCCCAAGGGTTCCCCACCCTCATTGTCTCGCTCTGAACCTCTGTTTCTTTCTCTCCCACTGGTTCTCGATCGTTGACCAGCGCTTCCCCACTCTCGGCGCGTTTAACAGGGCAGATCTGAGGAAACAACAGAGCGTTAATTTATAGGGCTAACAATCTCCCAAGATGCGCCTCTCAGCCATTCAGAGAGGGGAAAAGTCCACACACCCACTTTCCCACCTCCCCGTGTCACTGCCATGACTCACAGACGGTTGTTGGACGACTGCCGCCCTCTTCCTGCAGCCCGTGAACACGCCAGCAGAGTCAGCACAGATCTCTCCCTGTTACAAGCTCATATATCTTCATTTACTAATTCTATATATATATATACACACACACACACACACACACACATACACACACACACACACAGTAGTTCCTTAGAAAACAACTACTGCCCAAAGATGAAAGTCTCATTCAGTTACAGTATTTAAAGCTCAGACACTGGCGTCTGTGAGATCTCACCATTCGCCTCACCCCCAGTCTGTATCAGGCTTGCATAAAGCCTATTTCACACTCTACCACTTCTCAACTGAAGCAAACACCATGCCGTTCACTCTGTCGTATTTGCAATTTCTGTTGACATGTATTTGGCTAATTAATTGAGCTCAGCTTTGTAACAAAGTGAGACATTAGCTTTTTCTTACTTGAACAAGTCCAGGCAATTGGCTGACACTCCCCTGGCTGATGGTCAAGAAAAAAAAAAAAAACAACAAAATAAAATCACATTTTTATCACATGGAGCATGAGAAATCAAGCAACAAGGGTATCAACAATACAAGGGAAGAAAATAAGTTGCCAAAGACTAACTTTATGAATACGATATACCTATAATGTAATTCCTAGGCTAGTAGTTTATTAAAAGAACACAATAAAAAGGATAAACATATCCATTATTAGGGAAGGCTCCTCTTCTTCCCTCTCTCTTTTCACTTGGTGACAGTCTTGTGCGAAGCCCAGCATTTAAAATAGCTTGTGGAAACAAAGTTGCATACCCTTATGGTGCACAGATCAATATAAGCTACAAGACCACCTGACCCCTTTGCTGTATCTCGGCCTATTCTGCCTTCTTGCTTGAATCACCTCTTCAGTAACCAAAGGGCACTAATGGATTCTGACAACATGCACATTTGCCATGTACTCAACTGCAGAGAACAATTTTAACTCTTTTAAATAAACTTTGTTATAAAATAAATAGAACAGTCTAATTTACTATTCTTTCTTTGGTCTCCAAGGCAACAAGCCCTTAAGCTTCACAGTATCAAACTGTTCATTGTGGTTGGGCTGAAATGCCTGCATGCACAGGCTACGACAAGCTGTGTACAAACTATTCATGAGAATGGTACAGATCAGTGAATTCCTATGATCTACACACCCCACTTACTTAACGTTGTTATGCAACCGATCAGCAGTTTTTCATAGTCGTGGACAAATATGTACATACTGACTTGATGGTGCTTTCGATCTGTGAATGCTTTTATTGTCTGTACAGCCAAATCAATTTGAAACATCTATAAGCCTAGGAGTGTATGTTATTAGTTTGGTGATTTGTATAAAATGAAGCCAAATATCATGCTTTGCAGAGTGTGAAAGGCAAAAATGTAGAAAGAGAAAGCTGACAGTAATTGGTGCTGACCTCACCCAGTCCTCCAAGGTTCCGAGACTGAGAATATGTTTACTTTGCAGGATGACACATTATCATTTTTAACATTCAAACTGTATCCAGAAAGTAAGAGAAAACCTACACGCAATGATGGTTAACTTTTTTTTGGTTTTGCTAAATTGTCATACCTGTAAATATTTCCCTTAACTACAACGTCATAGACTAAAGGTTGTTGCTGTTTCCTGGTAACTGATCACTGCTTCCTCCTGTTCTGTATTTTATCCCAATGATTTTGTTATAATCAGATTATGTGACCTACAAGGTACTTTCCTGTAATTAGCTATATTATTGTACTTGACAAATAAGACAGTAGTAAGACTACAAATAATTGTAAGAATTGGTTAGCACTGCTGTTGGGGTTTTAAAAAGTATAGAACTTAACTTTTAACAAATTCCTTTTACTCTACCGATACAACACACTCCAGTTTTTACCGGCAGTTTAATTTCTGTTGCACTCTCAATTTTCCATATTGCTCCTGTATAAACAATGCATATCCCAGCAGATTACCCTGGGACAAGAGCAATAATGTAGCCAATTTCCCCGCTGCAGATTGGCAGAGCTGCAGCATGCTCTGCTTTCAATATAGCATTATGAAATGCACAACATCTGGCAGAAGTTTTTATTATTATTATTATTTATTATTATTATTATTATTATTATTATTATTGACCTTTAGTTTTCAGCTCAAGGCACCATGTTGAAAATCTTGAGAGGCTACCTTACTGTAAATTGTGCTTCATTTTTTATACTTAATATTTTGAATAATATCTATAATCTAAGATATAAAACTATAGCTATTGAAACTTGGGTAACAGTAAGTGTCTGTACAATGTTCTGTTGCCATTGTATGTTTCGTGTAACATTTATTTTCAGTAAATCTCTGACTTCTCTACCTTTGTCAAGGAACTTCCTCAGCATTTAAGGCTTTTTCACTATCAGAATTTGACCAAAATATATTTATTTATACTGTACTACAAACTACAAATGTTATTCAAAGCATCAACAGCATGTGGGAGGCACAGATTGTGTTTATTTATATGCAGTGGTGTTAAGTGGCTATGGGATTAATGGTTTAGGTGTGGTGCAGATGCAGTTGCATTACTTTAGAAGTATTTAGTCCCTGACCTGCAGGTTATAAACATTGTGTCCTATTTCAAATGTTTTGTTTAAACATTAGTGTGCTTCTTAACCACTTTACAAATGTGCCATGGCTGTCTATATATGTGGTTATTGTGCTTTTACCATCCTCTCACTGGCAAGTGTCAGAACTGTAATATCACAGCATCACACACACACAGTTCTTTGCTTAATTCCTATGGCACTCCCCACTTTAAGGCTTGCTAAGCATGTTTTTCAAGCTTAAACATCTCAGTATTTAGAACGATTTAAAAAAGTGACATACTAATGAAGAGTCGGTCATGGTCGTTTTAAACATTTACTCTTTTAATGTAGCTCTGATTTAATTTGGTGTTATATGCGCCTTGCCATCCTTTAACAGCCCAATAAAATAAAGACACAGAAAGAACCAAAGATAATTAAGATGTGGCTGTAAATTAATCTGCTTATGAACTGTGGGTAAATGGTGCTCAAGATCTCTGCGAGGACAAAATACACCTTTGCCTATAAGCATTATCTGAGCTGCCAGATTGGTGTTGTTTATTTGTCTGAGGCTCAGTGAGATCATTACTCCAAGGTGAAGCCTTCTCTCCCGTGTGAAACAGTGAGGTAAAAAGGAACAGGCTTCAGAAAAGGAGGCTGAGCAGTATGTGAACTTCCCCACTAATCTTCCCCAATCTTCTCCAATGCTCAGTGATCTTAAAGGTCAACTTGGTATGGGCAAGACATATTCTTCTTGCTAAGATATCATTTTATGTTTCAGTCATCAAATCCTAAAACAATGAAGTTTAAAGCATTCCTGTGGTCTCAAAAGAGCTCTAAGAATCATGTGTAACCTCCCCAAATACATCAGTGTGCAACCATAAACCTGTTGACTTTCAACTCTCTAGAACTTGTGTATGTAAGATATACCACGTAGGACAACTGTTGTATTTCTTACTTCTACCTAACTAGAGGAAGAGTATTACATGTTTTCTATCAGACACAGCCTGTTAACAAATCGTGCTAATTGATTTATTTAAGTTGACCTTTAAAACATAAGAATATTGGGAAGGAGAAGAGACAAGCTCAGAAACCCATCTCTTTCTAACACATCATTTTACCCAGACCATTTAAATCTTTTAAGTAAAGTTGAGACCACCAGACATGTTTAACTTGTCTCCTTTCACGCAAGGTTAATGCATTTGCCTGCTGTGCCACCTAGCTTTCCAGAAGCATTCTATATGAGTCTCCAGTCTGAGCTTCTGAACACAAACCCTGGGAAGATTACTGAATGACATCTCATTTACATAATGTCAGTCAGAATGTAATTGACCCATGTTTATAGCAGTCTGCTCCAGCTGCAACACTAGATAGGGTCAGAATGGGTTCTGCTGGCAACAATAGGCAATATCACATGACAAAACCAGTCATCTAGTAGAAATAGGAAGTCTGACAGATGTTTTGTTTTTATGACAGCTCAAACCACCCAAGAGGACAAGAGCTGTACATCGCTGCTTCTTGTAACTTAATTAAATGATTTTCATAATGCATGTGTGCGTGTCTGTTTCCAGTATATGTGTTGTAAGTGATAATCCCTTGCTTTAACAGGACAATTCAATAAATAATAAATATACACAGACTGTCTGTCAACTGAAAACAGTACAATTCAGGGGGGTCTAGCAGAGTAGTTCTTCTAGTTGTCATATAAGAGTTCCTCACAGTGTACGCATGTGTGTATGCATATACAGATTTTAAAACACTGGCCTCATAGTCTACAGCAAAGGAAGTCATACTAGGTACCAGGAAGCAAAAGGTTAATTACATTAATAACATATTAATACATAGTTATTACATGGTTACTGTACTGAAAGACAATTTAAGGTAATTAGATTTAACAGCTTTTGTGTATACACTTTATTTACACATGTAGTTGTGTATTTACAATGCAATTGTACTATGTATCCATAATGGAGAGTGGACAGCTTGGACCATATATAGTTGCAGATAAAAGTATTTGGGCAGTTACCAAAAAAAGAAAAACCACAAAGCGATTTCTATCATTTCTAATGGTTCTATTTAAAGGAATTAATTATAGAAATGTTTGAAACCAGTTTGTGGCATCTTTCCAGAGATAATCCATAACTGTAATCCTAGACTTTGCAGAATGCTTAGGGCCATTATTCTGCTGGAATACAAACGTCCATCCAATAAGCCTTCTAGCACTGGTTAACAAATGATAGTACAAAATGTCTTGATATTTTGCAGCATTTATTGATCCTTCTACAATACAAAGGCCACCAGTGAGTGCCTGAGGAAGGAAAACAAGCCCATACCATCACACAGCCTCCACCATGTTTAACACTGGGCATGATTAACTTCTGATTAAATTCAGCAATTGATGATTATGTTTTTATTCTATAATTATCATCAGGTGTTGGTTTTCAATCATGATGATTGTCAATTAGCAAAGAATGGGTTTCATACGAAATATGTTGATTGCCCAAATAGTTTTGTCAAAGTATGAAATTAGTTTTTGTATGTTATTTTTCATTTTATGCTTGTTATGTAATAATTTGTTGTTTTATTATAAAGCTGAAACTCTAATGTATATATTTCAATATATCAATTATAAATGATAACAATCACTTTGTTGTGTGCATATATACAGTGCCTTGCAAAAGTATTCAGACCCCTGACCAATTCTCTCATATTACTGAATTACAAATGGTACATTGAAATTTCATTCTGTTCGATATTTTATTTTAAAACACTTAAACTCAAAATCAATTATTGTAAGGTGACATTGGTTTTATGTTGGGAAATATTTTTAAGAAAAATAAAAAAAACTGAAATATCTTGCTTGCATAAGTATTCAACCCCCACACATTAATATTTGGTAGAGCCACCTTTCGCTGCAATAACAGCTTTAAGTCTTTTGGGGTAAGTATGTACCAGCTTTGCACACAGTGTCGCAGTGATTTTGGCCCATTCTTCTTAGCAGATTTGCTCCAAGTTGTTCAGGTTGGTTGGACGACGCTTGTGGACCGCAATTTTCAAATAGTGCCACAGATTCTCAATGGGATTGAGATCAGGACTTTGACTGGGCCACTGTAGGACATTCACCTTTTTGTTCTTGAGCCACTCCAATGTTGCTTTGGCCTTGTGCTTGGGATCATTGTCCTGCCTGAAAGGTGAATTTCCTCCCAAGCTTCAGTTTTTTAGCGGACTGAAGCAGATTCTCTTGCAGAATTTTTCTGTATTTTGCTCCATCCATTCTTCCTTCAATTGTAACAAGATGCCCAGTCCCTGCTGATGAGAAGCATCCCCACAGCATGATGCTGCCACCACCATACTTCACTGTAGGGATGGTGTGTCTTGAGGCATGGGCAGTGTTAGGTTTGTGCCATGCACAACTCTTTGAGATTTGGCCAAAAAGCTCTATCTTGGTCTCATCTGACCACAAAACCTTTTCCCACATCGCAGCTGGGTCACTCTCATGCTTTCTGGTAAACTCCAGATGTGCTTTCAGATGGTACTTTTTGAGTAATGGCTTCTTTCCTGCCACCCTCCCATACAGGCCAGTGTTATGCAGAGCTCTTGATATGGTTGACTGGTGCACCATTACTCCACTCCCAGCCATTGAACTCTGTAGCTCCTTCAAAGTGATTGTTGGCCTCTCTGTGGCTTCTCTCACAAGTCTTCTTCTTGTTTGAGCTCTGAGTTTTGAGGGACGGCCTTTTCTTGGCAGTGCCTGGGTGGTGTGATGCAGCTTTCACTTGCTGATTATTGATCCAACTGTGCTCACTGGGATATCCAAACACTTGGATATTATTTTGTACCCTTTCCCTAATGTATGCATTATTATTACTTTATCTTTAACTTCTGTAGAATGCTCTTTGGTTTTCATTTTTCTTCAGATTCACAGCCTTACCAATGATCCTTCAACAGTGGGGTTTTTATCCAGAAAAGTTGACAGCAACTTTAATGGTTCGCAGGTGGAGGCCAATGGTAAGGTAAGTGTGTCCTCGTTAGGGCAATTTCTTTCATGGGGGCAAACTGGGAGCTTCCACAGCACAGGGGTTGAATACTTATGCAAGCAAGATATTTCAGTTTTTTATTTTTCTTAAAAATATTTCCCAACATAAAACCAATGTCACCTTACAATAATTGATTCTGAGTTTCAGTGTTTTAAAATAAAATATCGAATAGAACGAAATTTCAATGTACCATTTGTAATTGTGTAACATGAGAGAATTGGTGAGGGGTCTGAATACTTTTGCAAGCCACTATATATATATATATATATATATATATATATATATATATATATATATATATATATATATATATATATATATATATATATATACACACACACACACACGGTGCTTAATTTGTGCCGGGGCTTGGCGGACCACAGCCCAGTACCTTCAAGCAGGTGCATGCTGTCTGAGAATTTAACATTTTCAGTCAGACATAAAGATATGTGCACTAACAATAGAGACAGTCGGTCGCCAGGGACGTTCATGTATTGTTTGTTGGTAGGCAGCCGAGTGACGTGGAAGCGATGGTGTTCCTTTGCAGCTACTTGTTCGTGCAGGCTGCAACAGAAGACGCGTCTCTCAACACAGGCAAAGACTAACGAGCAAGCCAAGATAAAAGTGCATGAGTCTGTAGCTGGAGAATATACCCAGAGGCTAAAAAATAAATGTGGAGTCTCTGAAATTATGGCCACGTTTGTATTTATTTATTTTTTTGTCCTGTGGTTGCTTTTGTATCACTACAGTAACCTTTCAATTAAACTTATTATTTTGAATGTATGGTTTTTAAGAACGGTATTATCACAACTTCCATATATATATATAATTATTACATCACAGAGTAATCATTTACTACAGTACATTACACAAGCTGTGTCAATGACAAAAAACAACTCATTATTAAGATATAACCTAAAAAAACAAATACATTAATTTTTCAACTTCGCTCTTGTGGTTTACATTGTCAGTGATGGGATTATTTTCTGCTAAGCCCCTCTGTTATTTTTTAGTTAATTATAGCATAGTTAGATATAAAGAGTTAGCTGTGCACTGTGAGAAACAGTGATGGGACGAGTGTTTGGGAACCATCCAAGAATAACATGCCAGTTTTATTCCTCATAGTCATTGAAGAGAGGAGGGGGTAGCGGTGGGTACAGGCCCTTGAATATTTACTTGAAAACTGTCTTGCGACCCGGAGTAGTATTAGTCTATAAATATTTCAGCATTCATTGGTTGTTTGTTGACCAAGAGAAAATGAGAAAAAGTCATGCAGAATGTAGTAACATAGAGACAGCAGTCACTTATTGCTGCTCTCGAGTCAGGCAGCTACAGTCAGGGTGCTCTTTTCATGAATAGCAAAACAGCACCCAGACTGTAAATATCCTCTCCCATCCTGTCTCTATTAATAGAGTGGTTGGGTTGTTCATCTGGAAATCCAGCCTGCACAGAGTGTTAGGGGCAGTCATGTGACCAGGTGACATTTCAAAGGTCTGGCTTGTGTGACTCGGTGCAGCCCATACCACGGTTGCCAGGTCAAACCATGTGACCTCTTATAGGGAATCATTGCTTGTTGGTTATTCAGAATAATTGAAGTTCAGACATTGAATCTGTACAGGCCAGGCTGCTCAGGGTTGTTATTGATAGGAAAGGGGTTTTTTAATTCTTAAATTCTATGCAGTGTTTTCTGAACTGATTAAAATCCTTCCTCACTGGTAACCAGTGGTTATCATACTGAGCACACAAGCAGAGTTGAAAGTAAACCAATACGGTCCGGTACAGAGTACCGGCAAAACATTTTGTCAAGGTCATTTTACAGTTCGACTTATCAAAACGATTGTTTAGGCAACGTTATTTTTTATTTGTATTTAAATAAAAAAAACTCACAATACCTCAGGTCCCACTCACGTGATTTAGGTTGACAGAGTATGTGCTCACCATGGTAACCATCACAGGGTAGATCAGTGACATTTAGCTATTCCGTGCAGGAAAAAGCATTCCTGAAAAACGCAAAAAAGCAAACAAAAAAAAAACATTGGGAACTCTTCTAGATGTTGTAAACTGAAATTTTAGTGGCCTGAATTGAAGTGAATATCTATAAAGACAAAGCCATGCAAACATTCCACTATATTGCTTGGTAGATGGATAGACCGTGATATGCTGCTCCTTCTAATTGTTTTTAAAAAGTAAAAATATAAACAGAAAAACAACCATGAGATGCTTTGCAATCAAAACCAACTATACAAGGTAACACCACTTGAAAGTAAACATTTCTCCCTGTTTTGCGATTGTATCACCTTTTATTAAAGTACAAAACTGCATCAGTGTGATAAGATAATAGCTGAGTAATTGTTTAGGTTGTGTTAGTGTCATTCAAAAATAAAAACAATGTTATGGATTTTATTTTTTTTTTGTGATTATGCATTTATCACATTAAAATGGTAAAACTAATTGATGATCTATATTTAAATCAGGGTGGGGGTGGGGGTGGGGGTGTGGAGAACAGGACTGAACAATAATACAGTACCGGTAAGAAATTAAAGTTACTTTAACCTCTGCATATAGGAAAGTGATAAACGGAATTGAGCCACATATCAATACCACAGGTAACTGTGCTGCCAGATCTCTAAACACTTGTTATATAAGGTGTCTGATGCTACTTGCCACGGAGCCCTATATTTGTAGACATAAGTACAAAAGGAAATAGTAAAATAAAAAATCATAAAAAAAAAAAATCCTTTTCTCTTTTCTACAATAGTATTCCTCTGACTGCTCTCTCAGGCCCTTTGTATACTCACGTGTTAATCATTAATACATTAATTTAAAAAATAATGTTTGTGAATTATTCATGTGTGATGTTTATGTCACCATGAATACATAACAATGTTAATGAAACATGAGAGGTCCCATGGTTTGTCGTGGCAACAGTGGGCCAGACTGACTAATTACTTTCCCACTTCTGCGCCACACTTTATAAAGAGTGCAAGCCAATGTATGCCATTTGTTTCTGTGACTATTGTGGATCATGAGCAATTTGTACAGTCTTGAATATGGAAGTTCTTGTCAATGAAATAGTAAGCTGTCTGCCTGTGAATAAGATCTGCTGTTTCCTAGTACAAGGATATTATACAAAAAGTAATTTGACAAGTTCACAGAAATGTCAGGGTAGAAGAATGCAACTATAGAACAATGGACCTTGGCATGTGGCTACAGTAGACAAGAGAAAATAATGGAATGGTGGACACCTTGCATTGTAGGGTGAGGTGTTGAGCACTGAACTCTTTCATTGAAAAACTGCACATACTTTTGTCTCTATGCACATTATACTTGACCTAATATTGGATTGGGCCTGATCACAGCATTGACATGGCTTAGCATAGAGACAGCTCAATGCTGGAAGGTGCCTCAAGGGACGTTAATCTAATTAGTCATTAATATTTCAGGCAATTGATGCAGAGAGGAAGGCAGAGGATTGTATTGATGAAAGCCTCTTTCAAGTTCATCCTAAAACCATGCTCAATCAGAATGAGATCCAGGGATTGAGGAAGCCATAAACATGGTTAAAGTCTTTGTCATGCTCTTCAAACTACTGTCACACAGTTCTGGCAATGGGTGCATTATCGTCTT
The DNA here is from genome assembly GCF_017654505.1 of Polyodon spathula. Lineage (NCBI taxonomy): Eukaryota > Metazoa > Chordata > Actinopteri > Acipenseriformes > Polyodontidae > Polyodon > Polyodon spathula. The sequence continues at coordinate 7,466,882 of NC_054553.1, forward strand.
GAAAGTAGCCATTGCCATCCATTAGGTGGATCTACAACGATGCTAAAGTAAACTACGGCATTCGTTCAGCCTTCTAGAGTAATCCTAGGGAAGGCCAGGAGAATATGCCCCACACCAGGGCAATGCCAAATCCAATTGGGTAAATTGGTCCCAATTAAGTAGCTAGGCAGTGTATATAGTTTATTAGAATGTTGCAGTGTAGTACTAAAAGGACAATTTAGAAAAACATAAAAAATATTTTGGAAAAGCTTGTTTTTGACAACATTAGTCTAAATCACTGAATCTTATATTACATTGTTTAAAGTATATTAGACCTTTTATATTACAAGTGGAGAATGCTGACTGCAGACTTAGAGGCTTCCATAATTCTATAAATTAATGGTGCAATGGGAGCCAAATGCAAGCCCTGCCCCCTTCCTTTTTATATTCCTTTAACCACAAAGGTAGCTGCCGGCTAATTTACATTTTAATTAACTTCTAGCGCAGAGCTACAGCTGATGGTCCATTTATCTGCACCTAACAGAAGAGCTGCAATGAAATCGTGACTCGCCATGCCAAGGTGTATACCATGCTAGGAGACAGACATCACAAAGAGTACCTGGCTCTGCTCTTTCATTGCAAACCACTGAGGAAAACAACCTGCTACTCCACGTCACTGTGTACCATAGGAGATGGGTGTTTTTGTTCATTGCTGAGAGTAACAGAATCTAAAATCACTTAGAAGGATTGCAACTACCATGCTTTTTAAGTGTACTCACTAATGTGGGGTATTACCTATAACACAGAAATTGAAAGGTGAAAGAAAGTACCAATACCGTAAAACCTGAAATCAATGAAATAAACCCCAGCCAACTGTAGCAGCTTATTCAAGGTGCCTGTGTCATTTATTGTGTTGACAAAATATTGTGATTTACTGGCTGGAAAGAGATGGAAAACAATAATCAGCAAAACAATAAGGGCTCATGGAAATGTTGTGATAATGAGAGGGAAGGACATGCATTTTAAAAGCCTTGGTTGCTATTTCAGTTTTACAAACCATTAGGGGAATGGGAGGCAAACATGTTCCAATGTTTTTTGCAGAAAACCAGCTAAAGTAATATCACCTCACAACAAAGAAAGTAAACCATCTGGAGTATATTTGCTGTGTGGACGGTTGGGTCAGAGATGCTTGGAGTGTCATCCACTCACACACTTATATAGACTGTGCTAATTAAGACTAGTCATACTGATTTCTTATTGCATTAATTAGGCACTAGGTACAGTTAGCTGTTAGTTCTGTTGTCAGTGCATACAAATTACCCATTCAATACATATTTAACAGCGCCATACATTGTTCAACAACACAGCTTTTATAAAATATGTATTCAAATGTAATTAGCAGGAGCAAGCAAAAATAATCTCACTAGATGTCAATGAAATATTTATGTAACAGAATAAGTCCATTATTGGCAAATAAAGATGAACTACTATCTGTGAGTAAACAACAATTCAAATTGGAAAGGGGTTTAGTACAAGCATAATATCTGCAAAATGTATGCAATCAACATTCATTCACTGTTAAAAGCACACCTGCCAACATATAATAAACTGAACACACACACCAAGCATGCTCTGTGAAGGCAGATTGCTTAAACCAGAAATTCTGCATAGAAAAGTGAAAGGCGCTTTTAAGCAGAAGCATACACATTTATCATAATGTTATTTCAATTTATTACCAGTGTTTAATACTTCATACCAGGCACTTTAAAGAGTTCTTAATCTTTTCCCAGATTTATTTCCAGTACGCATATGCTACTTGTCATATATATTTTTTCCCCTCAGCAATACCCAGTTTTTTGTTACAAACATCTGTGGTTTCTTTGTTTTGCATTGACTTAAACCAGTTTATTCAAATTTGTACTGAATTTAGATCATCCCTTTCCTCCTTTTTCATTCCGGTCCTCGCTTCCCATGTTCTGCAACATTTCCTTTCTCTAATATCTTCTAACTCACTGCAATGCCTTGGCACTATTCCATGCATGTGTATTTTTAATCATCAGTACACTTTATTCAAAGTTGCAGTACATTAAAAACTGTTTTAATCACCTACGACCTGCCATCCTTATCTCTATATTAGTACTGCAAGCGTTTTCAACCAGGGCTGATTTATTGACTCCTTCATTTATTTCACAAAACTAAATACAGCAAAGTTATAACAGAATTTTTCAAAGGGGATCATTTTTGCTGCCTTGTTTACAGTCATTTATTATCCTTGTTATCCTTGTTTTCACCCACGCATGCACACACACATGCACACACACACACACACACACACACACACACACACACACACACACACACACACACACACACACACACACACACACATACATATATAGGCTTGATCAGCTGTTTAGAAGTCATCAAAACTGCTTGGTCCTAAATGACAATATTTTTTGCATTTTATCACCACAGTGGGAAATACAAAAGAGATGATACTCTATGGGCAGTGACATTAGTAGCTTCTTTTGAAGCCAAAACGCAGCATCATTTCCCAACCATAGTAGAATCTCGGCTAATTACTTTCTGTAGATATGGGGCGGAGGACACTGTGAATATCTGGGTATCAAAGGTTACATTAGAATCATTGCTTACTACGTGGAGGAGGGCGATGGAGGTCGGACAGAGCTTTTGTTTTTGTTGGGTGATTTTAAAGCATGACGTATCATTGCATTACCATAGTGTATTCAAAGGCATGGGCTGTCAACCCTGTTAACTAATTTTAACTCTTAACTGCACAAGAGTGGACTCATATTGGAGCTCTGTGAAATACACCTCCCTCTCACTGCTGGGTCAAATGCTGAATTTGCTCCATTGCTTTTTCCTATGGCTGAAATATTTAATTATTAGAGTTCAAATTGCATGGTTTTATCATTGATCGGAATGCAAGAGTTAGTTATTTTTATATACACTGAATTACATCCGCCTAACTTAATGCGCAGTATTTATTATCTTCAGTCCTGTATGAAGTTTAGAGTGCGCTTTGGCACAAGAGAAAATTGGATTTAAATTGAAAAATTATGATTAGCAATTTTAAAATAAGAATTTGCTGTTGAATACTGAATTATGAATATTTAGCAAGTCATGTGTTTCTCAAAAGAAAATGACTTTAACTGCACATAATATTAAAAGAGCAAAGATACCGGTAAGTGTGTGTGGGTCAAACATTAAATATATCATTGTGTGCCCTGGCCCTGCAAAGGTTCACAAACGCAATTTGAATTACAAGTACCAAATAAAAAGATTAGTGCTTGAAAGCAAATTGTCCCCTAGGGTAAAATATAACAAAATTTGTTTGGACACACAGCTTTGTGAATTATGCCCTTGTCCTTACAGTGAAATTATTTAGCAACAGTCTGTTCTGCTGTCAGTTTGACTTTAACAATAGGGCTGAGAATCAAGTTTACGCCATGCACAGCAAACTAATAATGTAAAATGTCTTACCTTTTTACCATCTATTGATGTGTGTTCATTATAAATCTGTATTTCAGTGTTTGACTGCCCTATTATCTATCTTGTTTCATAAAAGTCATTTTTCTATCTATTTTTGCATGACACTGACTAATGTCGCTATCTATTAACCTCACAGACTGCTTTAGTGCTAAGCAGGTTTCTACAAACTATATTTGTAGAAGTACAGAAAATGGACTGCTGACAAGGCCAAACTCCGATAGAAAAATGAAGCAAAGAAATCCAAACCAAGGAGTAACGCATATGTAGCAATACTAACGAAACATAACAAAGAAAACCAACTGAAAACGAATGCAGCTGGAAATAGTACCGCCTCTAGGGGACAGCCCCTATAGAATTACTTGACTAATTTCAGTGATGGTTGGCTACCTAGTTACTGTCTCTTGGGCAGTAGTTTCCAGCTATTTTTAGAGCATCAGTATATGTGCTTAGTTGGATGTGTTTGTTGGACCGTGATCAGGATCATCAATAACTGTGTTATTTTGTATTGAGTTCTTTTGGGTGAAAAAGAGAATGACTGGGGTTTGGTTTAAGATGGATTGTTACAGGCTGCTGGACCTGTGAAGTCAAAATGAAGGGGGTTAGGTAAGGGTTCAGGAAGGCAGGGTTAGAGGACTTCAGAAGATTGAGTTGAAGCAGCAAGAAGTAAGAATGCTAGAACAGATTAGGGGTCTAGGTCTTGCTGCAGTTGTTTTTGCTTTAACAATTCTACATCAGCCTCATCTTTGCCAGCTTCTCTTCCTTTTTTTTGTCTGTGGGTTGCACCCAACCTGGAAACGATTATGTTGTGAAAATATAAAAGCTTTTTTTTTTTGTTTTAACATTTTTTTGAAGTTAATGAAGTTGGACACCTCGTCCCATTTAAAAAGTAATAATTCAGACCATCAATCAATATTTATTTTATATAGCGCCTTTCATAGTGGACCTCAATCACAAAGTGCTTTACAAGATAGTAGGAACAATGCATAATACATTAAATACAGTGAAATACATTAGATAGTATATTAAATACATTTAAAGTACATTAAATCAAACAGTAAAAAACAGACAATGGTCCAACAGACTAGACCAGACAATGTATTGGAATGCAGGTCATGTGTAAAATAGACAGAAGATGGAATGGATTATTTACTAAATATACTGATGTTGGTCATTCTAGTTCATCAGCATGCAGAAGTCGAGAGGATAAAATCAACAAACTAACACTCTTCATTCCAGCACAAATAAATTAGTATGTGCCTGTGGAAGGGGTGTGGGTAATTCACTGACTAGGAGACAGACAGGTGTACTTGAAAACACCACACAGGTGCCCAGTTTTATTTGCAAACAGTTCTTGCTTTTTCCGGCAGAGGGCACTGTTGACCGTGGGCTGCCTATCAACGATGATAGACAGCACCACGGAAATACCACAGCTGGTACGTGAACAGCAAGTGCACTCGCAGGTGCTCAAAGAAATAATAAATAATAAAAAAGAACAATGGAAAATAAAACAGTAATAAAACTACAAATAAAAGGTGCTGCACTCGGCAGCGTTATCCCGGTCGTCGCTACCCGCACGACCCAGATCACCGTCCTACTCTGTAGGCTAACTAGCCTGTTCTTTCACAATACGCCGGGGTCTGCCCAAGGGTTCCCCGCTCTCTCTGTCTTGCTATGAAACTCTTTGTTTCGCCTGATTCCCGGTCCTGGATCAGAGCTTCCGCACTCTCGTTGCGTCTAAATGGGCAGACCTGAGGAAACAGCAGAGCATTTTTTTATAGGGCTAGCAATCTGCCAAGACTCGCCTCTCAGCCATTTAGAGAGGGGGAAAGTCCACACACCCACTCACAGGCGGTTGTTGGACGACTGTCGTCCTCTTCCTGCAGCCCGTGAACACGCCAGCCGAGTCAACACAGATCTCTCCCTGTTACAGTGCTACATTGGGATCTTATCCTCTACCCCGACACCACTGAAAGAGTTTGTGGTATTGTTTTTTTTTTTTTACTTTGTTGTTAAAAAACACCTTTACACACATGTAAATGATCCTTGATCATATGAGACAATCTCTGCAATTTAGCCTGTAGTATCTTGAAAAATATAAAAGACTCATCTCCCTGTTGCAAAGTATGGTGATAGGGTGCTGACAGTAGGTGGTATGTGTGTGCTGAACTATCCCACACAATTCCATGAGGGTGCCTGGTTCTGGTTTGCCATGGTTACCCTAAACCCCATGGACAATGTTATGGAAGATGTGTGTGCTTATATGAGCACATGAGCCAGACTGGCATTTGATTTCTTGGTAATGTACAGAACAAGGGGGATATAAAAATAGAGGGTGCTGTTGAAGCACATATGTGCATATCACCTGATTACAAACTATGAGCAGCTATACAACTAAGTGTATGAGGTCTTAACTCATTTTTGAGCATTACATTACTCTGTGATGTTAACAATCCAAAGTTAATTAACCTTGTGATATGTGCTTCTATAATGGCCTATGGCCATTTTATATTTTATCATTGAGTTCCTCATGGCTTGTTCTTTGCTAGGACCAAAATTCAGCACATGAGCTAGATAAACCACAACATGTATATACCCCAAATCAAGTGACTTTATGCCAATCCTGTATAAGCCTATGTGAGAGGCACCAGTCCAGCTTGAAGCATACTACAGTCAACTCTTTTTAAGGGACTTTAAGAGAGAGATTTTAAAGGACCACAAAAAAAAAAGTCTTATCAGTAATTCCTATTATCCGAAGTCTAAGCCAAATGCATCCTGTCAAATTTCAAATACACTGAATGTGCATTTAACTGAAAATACAGTTGTAAGTTAACTTTTATAAAGTATACAAATGAACCACTCTTGAAATCTACATGTCTCATTCTGATCACGAGCACTTTTAAACCACAAAAGCACGGCATCCTCAAACAGGGTATTGAGCAAATCAGAAACACTGATGACTTGCATCCGCAGTTTGCTGATTATAGACCGGTATTATTGTATCACGTTTTTTCAGAATGGTTTACAGTGTTTTTGGGAATGTTGAAATCTGCAGCTACATCTTTTCTTTTCTTTCTTGTATGCTGGTGCACATCCACTTTTGTTGCAAGGATAATGCAAGTTTTTTGTACTACTTCATTGAAATGCCATTAATACGTGAGCACCACGGCAGCTTGAAAGCTTTGTCTACAGCTACTCAAAATGCATCATAGGAGTAGTAGCTCCAAAACAGCACTAAAATACAGTATAGAGACGCTAATCTGGATGCACTTTAATGCATTTCTCAATATCTTTTACACTCAGCTGTTCGAGCTAGGGCAATTCTTTTAATTACAATTGTTCTTCCCTGGGGAAGATTCCAATTCATATTATAAGAAGTTATTTACATTTGGCCGGGACCTTGTAGAGAATTCGTAGTATCGGGCAATTAGTTTAATCTCAGTTTGTTTTAATACAAACCTTCAAATACTTGCACAGATGCTTAGATGAAATTCTCAATAGATTCAGTGAAGACTGCAATCAACACTCTTGCTTTTGCCCAACTTTTTACTGCTGTTTTAGTCCTCTGAGACCCACCTGCAGCAAGCTTTTCCTAATCACTGGAAGGTTTTTCTTCAGCGACTGTGTGCATTGATTGTTTTCCTGAAGGATTTTGCTGGTTGCCTGGGACTCTGTGTTGTTCTTAAGAGGGTCAGGAGGAGAGAGACTCTTAGGTCTGCTCTTGACAACTTTGTTTCCCCAAATGACGACTACTGAACAAAAACATTAAACAGTTTAATGGGAACCACTTTGATTGAAGCTATTCTACTGCTGGTAATAAAACAAAACATACGGTGCCCTAAGCAGTAGAATTACATCTCTCCAAGATGTCACCCACGCAGGCCACAAATTCCCATCCATCTTTAAAAACCTTTTAGGGTCTACCCAATGTTAAACATCCAGCTGGTGACCTGGTCCTTTAACATTTCTTTTACTCAGGCACTGTGACAGACAGCCCTGCTCATCATTGGAGATTCAGATTTAAAATGAGGTCTTACTTTTACATTTCCAGTAGATGACCATATTAAGAGATAGCCTTGAATGTGAGTGTTTTGGAATGTTGCTGCTGCGCTTGGTGCAGTAAACAAACCTTTTCACACAAAATATTTACAAAATAAGAGAAACTGCGACATCAAAGGCACAAGGACCTATTTTTTTTTGCTATATATATATATATATATATATATATATATATATATATATATATATATATATATATAATATATATTCTGTTTCTGGATCAGACGATCAGATGCACAAGACCAAAACTGTTTAGGGTTATCTTGCCCTCTGTGGTTTTTGTAATGAATATGTAATGCAATCAATATCTAACTGTTCACAGTTAAGATTAATAGATATTGCATAGGATAAAGGGTGATTGGTAATTTATACAGTTTGTGAAGCCTGCACAATAGCAGGTTGCAAAACAAACTGCTTTCATTCATTGAAAATAATAGTTATTATCTGAACCCGATAATGTTATCTGTATAATTATATACACAAGGTAAAACAAAAATAATTGTCACAGATTCACAGATCTCTATCAGAATTGCTTAAACCTCAACTTAAAGAAGTTTTTTCACACAATTGTAATAATCATGTTTGAATACCAGCTTAAACATACTATGGATGTAAGATTGTGTTCTCTGATAAAAACCAACAAATAAAAAATTATTTTGAAAATCATGAATTGTGCTTATGCTCAGAGAATTTGTGGATTACCCCTAGACATTAAATCATGTTTATATTATCTTCAATCAAGCCCATTTATTTGATCCAAGCCAAATGCTACGTATAGCAGGGGGTGTTCTTTCAAATAAACTGCAATAGTTTGTAATTAAGCACCCCTCTGAGGCACTGCAATTGCACTGCATATTGTGGTCATGTAAGGTATTGGTTTACAGATGATGAAGAGCAAATGCTTTTGACCTGATATCTAGTACACAACTGTATTCATTGATTCTCCAAGTCAAGTATGAACAATACTGAGCCAGTAACATACAGTATAGTACACCCCCATCCCAAAGATGCAAACACTGTCAAATTAGATTGGCATATACTACAAGTGTTATGTCGTTGTCTATCAATTCATCAACAGTCCATAGTCCAATTTCTGTGTTTTTGTGAATATTTTATCCCTTTAGTCTTGTTCCCCTTTCTTAACAGAGGTATTCTTAATGCAACACATCCTTTAAGTCCTGATTTCAAGAGTGACCTTCATACTGAGTATTTGATAGACAACACCACCTGTGCCTTCTGCCAGTTCTGTTGTCAATTCAACGCTTGTCTTCTTTCTATTCCTTGAGGATATTATCTTCAAGTATTGATCATCCTTGTTAGGCAGATTTTTAGGTCTTCCAGTCCTGGGTTTGTCAATTACAGATGATGTTTGGGGTGGGTGTGTATGTTTGTGCTGGGATTGTTGTATTGGTTTGGATCTGTAGTGAAGGCTAACAGTCAGCCTACAAGTGATTTATTATTTTATTCTGGCCCTTGTGCCAGTTTATTTTGTTCCTGTTTTTGTGTTTGTTTTGTTAATAAAAGTGCGCACCAGAGCTTAAACTGCAGTGTTCTGTCTATGGTTCTCTTGGGACGCAATGCTGCCCTGTCACACATGTAATTAATAATTTCAAGAACTGTTTTAAGGAATGTTTTTTAGAACTATTTGTTGTGTTTATAAACATTCTTTTAGGTTATAATTGATTTGTAATCTGGGTAATTAACCACGGTTCTTGCTATTACATGGTAACTACTTACATAGCCAGTAATTATGATGTAAGAGTGTGTAACAAGGCAGAGGAGAGCCCTGTATGTAATTAGTGGGGCAGGGCAAAGACCTGTTGTTAAATGTATTATTGTGGGGCGTATTTAAAGGGATTTTGTGTAAATAGTGTAGTATGATTTAATAAAACAGGTGTTTTGTTTGTTATTGTTTGGCAGCGTGGATTGGGTTAAAGCCCCATTCCTATAAACTTGTTCAGAATGTGACCATCTCCGGATTGATTCATTTATTGCTAATTTGAATATGGTCACATGTATAAAAACCTGCAGCTTCTGGGAATGTCACCGCTCAGCCATCCTGTCACAGAGTGGAACACGTTTGTAGTTATATAGTTATTAAAATCTTATTACATGGTAATGTATGCCCCATAATCTAAAGCTATTGAATATTTTTTCCAAGTTTCATCTCAATTGGATGATATCTCAATATCAACAAATCTTTCACGATAAAGCAATTCTATTAAGAGATAGAGGATTCAGTTAAAGTATTGCAATTTAGAGAACCGGTTAGATAAAAAATAGGAAGGTATAGCAGCATAGCTAAAACACATTTTCACAGTTATCCGATTTTGTCACACACCAGTAATACATTGCATTTAACATGCACTCTTCTTCTTTCTGCAGAAACTCACAACATTTTGCAGTGGACATGCATTTACTAATGACTAACTCGGTACCTTAATGCGTTTTGTCAAGCATGTTCCTTCTTTCTATTAACAAAATTGCTCCTTTTGTGGATGTAACACGAAACGGTATCATTAGCCTCCAAATCTAATCTAATAATAATATAGACCACACGCTCTGAGATACTGTGCAGTAGTGTCTTTGCACTTGAATATAAAAAGGAAAAAGTAAGTTGCTTCAGATGTCACTTTAATAGCCTGTTACGAGTTTAAAGGTCACATTGTGACATGATTTGATTGCAATGAGGAAGGATGTTCTGTTCTAGCACATAGGATTCCCGCAAACCCTGCCTCACCAGGGTTCTGAGTCTAGAGCTCCATTGATTCTATTCTAGTCTATTTTATTTTATTCTATTCTATTCTATACAACACACTATATATCAATAGGTGGCAACAAGCCTCCATTGGAAAAAGCGCTCTCCTGTTTCCAGTGTCACAAGAAAAGAAGCAAGAAAGAAAATGTAAAAAATGCAGGGCTTTTAAAAGGTTATCAGGAGATAGTCCTATACATCAATAATCCTTCTGTACTCAACTGCACACAACCTTGAAAACACTGGTAAAATATTACAGTTCCATGGTAAAATCAGGTTTCAATACCAGTGTGCAATCATTCCAGGCCCATTGCGCAAAATGTTTCTGAATTAATTCATGGTTTGCTATTGCTGGGAATGCTGTGGTCTGCTAGTACACTCTTGCTATTACAATATCCTTTTTGCCTTTTTGTAAAGGTGGCCAACTGTAGCCTACTGCCCACAATAACTCTCTTTGGATTAAAAAAATCAGTAAAGGATGCTTTGTCGATTGCAGAAGACCGCTTCCCACTCACAACACATTGTTTAAGCATCAGTAAGTTCATATTCCAACTGACCTGTCCCTATTCAATGTCTCCCTCGCCACAGTAACTACCATGTTTTTTTGTAAGACATTGTACAAAGTAAAATACAGAAAGATGTAACATTTACCTTGAAGTGCAGCCTTCATTGAGATGGGGGAACAGTGAACCTACAAAACACACCTAGAATGCGAGATAAAACACCACTGACATCACTGTCTAGTGAATACATGTTGTGCTTGTCTACAAGATTTCGCCTCGGGTTAGATTCACAGAGTGATGGATTGCTTTTGCATTGGGTATTCATGGAAGAGTTGTAATAGCCCACTTGCTGAGATACACACACACTGGGGATTTTAAAAGTAGGATGTTCTGAGATGCCTTGCATTTTTACTGGTCAAAAACACAGGCTTGGTTCAATGAGAAATAATGTGTACATTCGACTCCTCGAGACCATCACTTTCAATTCAAACACAAAATGTCCCGTTTTCAATCACTCGACAACACCCACAGTACAGAAATGTTCATTAATGACCAACAAAATGAGAATATGTTAAAAACAAAAACAAAAAAACATGTAAAGCTGGTACATTCGTATTGCATAGAAACTGGAGAAACGGATAACAACATAAAACGTCTGTACAGTACTGAAACACTATGTTTAAAAAAAAAGCGAACTGTACTGCTGAACCTCATCTTCTTTAATATTAGCATCACAAGGGTATCCATGTATTATAAAAAAAAAAAAAAATAGATGGGCCTCTTCAGTGAGTTACAGGAAAACAAGTCCAGCTTAGGTTTCTGTGACCTTCGGTCTCGTAATTTATAATGTCACAGAAACCCTGGATGAAATTATTTTCCTGTAACTCACTGAAGCCCATCTGAAGCCCATTCATATATATATATATATATATATATATATATATATATATATATATATATATATATATATATATATATATGCTGGTTAAATTTCTTGCTTGGCTTAGACATAAGCTGCTGCAGTGTCTGGAGCTTTTCAGTTCTACCATGTCTTTGTTTATACTGTGGCTTCAATGTGGTTGATTGTCAAAGTACTTTTGCACACTCTTTATCGTGGCACTAAGAATCCTTCTGTTACAGACAATCAGCCAGTTTCCAGTGTCATTAGATACAGTGGCTCTGTTTCATAAAACATGATTATTTGAATTAACAAAAACCAAAAAAACAGATTTATTTGAGAGTATTTTATACCTTGATGAGCCTCTATTCATGAAGCTTTACCTTTTTTTGTTCTTTTTTTTTTTTTTATTAAATATTGTTAAACAACAGAAAATGTATTGATTTGTTATAGATACCCCTGTATTTTGTTTTTAACATCACAACTGTTTAATCTTTTCATTCACATTTTCCGGGTCAGTGAACCACTGGATAATGCAGCTGAACACCATAGATTGTATTCACAGGAGAATGAAGTCAGCTTAGTGTCATATCCCTGGTGGTGTATCCCAATAAAAGCACACACTGTCAAGCATCTGAGTGTGTCTAGAAAGAAATCTTCCGTTCATTTTTGGTAATTTGTTACCCATAGGTTTGCAGAAAGTATAAGTGGCTGTAACTGTGTGCTTAACATTGAGTTGCAAATTAGCCACGTTTTGAATGTTCTGTATTCCACTACATAAGCATCTGTGTGTGATAAATTACGTACTGATTTGTAGTAAATGTGAAATACTGTGTGTGTGTGTGTGTGTGTGTGTGTGTGTGTGTGTGTGTGTGTGTGGGATATATATATATATATATATATATATATATATATATATATATATATATATATATATATATATATATATATATATATATTTCCCCACGTAAAGACGCATTTCTGAATTTCTTTTGCTATGTCTAAATGTGTTTTGACCCTTGGATTATGTATGGCTCTGGTGCCAAATTGCATTTTATCAGTGGAAGTAACTCTATTAGATTTTTTCTTAAAGCCATCTGCAGCTTTGTTTGAGAAAGTGACCCTACATCAAACTGACAGTAAACATTTATTTGTGAGTGTTTTTGATTTTCTATATAAAAAAGTAGAATATTTAAAAACTTTTTTAGTGTAGAAAACAGCATATCGCTTTTGGGTCCTTGCATCATTTAATAAATAAGCTACCTTTCTGCATTTCAATGGTTATCCTTGACACTCTGTGGTCCATCACAGCAACTGTAACTATCTGAGTTAATCAAACATTCATTTTATTTATAACTTCATTAATCTCTAACTGCTGTCAAGAGGGACACCTCACTTAATAAAATGTATCCTCTTACAAGGATTACATATGAAGATTTTTAATTAAAGTCAAGTAGGATTTTAGGGCAATGGGTTCTGATGTATTAAAAGCCGCTTTGCACGAAATCCTTAGGTTAATCTATACTGAATGATTTAGAATAGCAGTGCGATGGCGCTACTGTGGTATTGGTTCTGGGTGATACCAGGATATCTTTAAAGATGTGAGTCAGCAATAGAATTGTACCAAAGCGATAACACATGTTAGAGGTACCAATGGTATCGCAGTGTGTGACAGGGTAGCAGAGTGTTAACGTTCCCAGACCAGAAGCTGACAGAGACACACAGACACAGGTACTATGGGTGAAAAAGCGCTTGTGCGCTGTTTTTATTCAAAACAAAATATGATTATTTTTGCTCTGTGAGCAGTGTTTTTGTTTAAATCTTATTTTTTTAAAAAGTTATTTTTGTTAGTCTTGCTTTATTTGTGTTTAAATTGCTTTGTTTTGGCCCTTGTGCCCTTTTATTTTTGTTTATTTATAATAAAATAGTTATTTTTTTGAAAAGAAAATAAATAAAAAAAATAACAATTTCCAGGCTGGGCAATGCCTTCACTGGATTTATTCAAAAATCACACACCAAAAACCACCAACCTGCTTCCTCAGCTCCCTCCTCTCTACGGGGAGGCTGAGGCCTCCTTTTATGCCAGGTGGCTAAATGATAATTGATTAATTACATTAGTTGATTGCTCCCACCTGGGGCAATCAACCTAGGCAGGGAGGAGCCTTTAACTCCATCCCTGCCAGTGTTTCCAAGGGCAGAGCCCTGCTCTGCCACAGTTAGCAATAATAATAATTTGTAATAAGGTATGTCATTTTCTATTCTAATTACATTAGGGACTATTTTCCTCAGCGGAATGTTACCTGGCGAAATATCAGAAGTTCAAGGTAAATATAGGTTTTAAAGTTTTTTTTAAGAGAAAATAAAGAAATAAATCATTTTCTAATAGCGATAGAGCCCTCTCGATGCGGACTCTACAGTATGGTAGATGACCTTGACTTTCGTTAGCGCCCTAGCCTACGGCGCAGAACGCATAACTCCAGTCGCGGTCATCTACCACACGGTAGAGCCCGCATTGACGGGCTCTATCTCTTAAATAGTTAATCTACGGATTCCTACATGCTAGAGTTGTTTAGTGAGACTCCTTAAGGTACTATAAGTAGGGTTAAGGAAATGCCACCACTGCTGTTCTTCATTGATAAGTACAAATACATTTTCTTGACAACTTAGTTGGGCATCTCCTCTATCGCCAGCGTCTCAAAACAACTCGTTGGGCATCTCATCCTTATCCACCTCTAGTAGCTCGCTCTCTTGCAAGCTGTGTCTAGCGAAGCCGCTAGAAGAAAACACACCGTGGTTATCTGTCGGCACGGTCTAAACCGGCCATCTTTTTGAACAAAGAGGGAAAGTGAGAGAGAACTACTTGAAATAGCAACAGGCATTAGCCGCAAGTGAACTTTACTGACATCAGGAGTCACTGAAAGCATTTAAAAGAGAGATACATTTTAAAGGGGAAATAAGTTGAAAGGAGGGAAGGAGGATCCTGTGATTGAATATGATTCTGAAGTTCAAGCCGGGTGAAACCAAGAAAGGTGGCGAGAATTTCACGTGCAGAAATACCTAGATAACAAAGGGGTGTAAATTTGCATGAGAGCTCTGATTAGTGATGCTGCTGTTTTGCTTTTTGGTTGGTCACTATACAATACATGTATTTTTGAACTAATAACTAACTATTTTTGTATTAGCAAAAACCTAGGAAATTGTAAATCCGTATTATCAGCATTTATACATTTTTAAAGAGGGCTCTTTATGCATGTTTATTCATGCATCCCCACCTAAAAGAGGCTTGCTGTTGCCTCGGGATGTCTTGAGGAAAATGAGCCAAACTTATTACATTTTAAACCAGGCTAAATGAGCTGGCAGTCATACCCACAGTGGCAATGATGTGCTTTGTTTTATTAATGCTCAAGCAACAGCCTAACATGAATGTTATCTTTTTCTGCTACTTGGATCTGGGGAATGCTGTCACTCAAAATACACCCACACACTCTTAATATTAGCAGAATTATAATAAAATAATAAAAAACAGTGGGGGGTTATTTATGAGCTGCGCTCCTGAAACCACATAAATGTAAGCTTTAAAACAACGTATTCAAATGTTTACTTTAAAACAGACTTGTGTTAGTGTTGAGAATTAATAGAAGATAATTCAAATTAAAAGTAGATATATTAATCAATCACATTTTGTGTGAATTTATGTAATGAATACTGAAGATACCAGGAAATGAGTTTGGTGGTCCTACAAGTTTTTACTAACATTAAATTAGTAAATAAGCTTACCACGTTTGCTGTTCCAACGCTACACAATACTGATATGCCAATACTACAATACAATACAATACTATTTACCAAAAGAGGGAGCACTTCAGCACGCTATTGCTTCATCCATAGGTAAATGTTCCGGAATATCTATACTTCCCAGAGAATGTACCCATAACCCTAATCCTAATCTTAAATACGAATTTTACCCCAAAGCTTTAACTTAATCCTAACCTTAAAGTCATGTCAGGTTACAAAATTGCAATTCAGTCCCCCCAGTGAGACACTTTGACAGCAGATGCTAATTGATAACCTGCAGATCCTCATTATCTCAGTACCAGTTTGGAGGCAAAGGCTTTGTTGTAGTTTTGAAGTTCTATTTACATCCCAAAGGAAGGATTTATCGCTGCTTGTTCTCTTTGAAAGTAAGTCTATAGTGCTTTGCTATCCCTTAATTTTATACATGCTTTAAATTGATTTATCATGTCATGGTTTAAAGTGAAATGGAATTAGTTGCAGAATTTCATAAACAGTTTAATCTTAAGGACTGTCAGGCCCAGCCAAATGCACTTTCGGGAACTATATGAAGCTTAGTAATCAGGCAGCATTGCCTGCTGGCATTAGTCAGAGACGCAAATAAAATGTAGGGATGCCACTGGAATAGGCCTTCACAGTGTTGCCATCAATTAGAGGCTGTAAAAGTGCCACATCCAATCAATGGTCACCTTATTTATGTTAATTTAAGAGACATTTATGAAATGAGCAGAGAGACTCTTAATGCTAGTGTGGTTTAACGGGGCAGGGGGTTGTGGATGAGGAGGCGTACTAGAACAAGTCCACTTTAGGTAAATAAAACATGCATGCACTATACCTCTAGGATGTTACTGTGCTACCAAAGAGCCATTGCACATATAACATGTACTACTGTAGATTAAAACACTGAGGATGACACTGGATGCAATGTATACTGTAGATGCTGGTAAGGAGATTCACAGTACGATATTATTGAACTGAAGAGAGAGGAGATTCATTGAGATGCATATCTGCATTACCGTAAGATAGCAGCCTTTCAAAGTCAGGTGTCGGTTTGCAGGTTCTGGATATGCCTTTTCTCCACTGTGTGTGATTTTTCATCTTTTAAGTAATCTGCATGAGCAATAATATCAGCGAGCATTAGTAGAGATAACAAAACGTTTTCTGGCAGCATTGAGCCTGAGCCAAAGTCCTGTAATTGTGGTAAATCCCAAGGTGGAGGACGTTATTGAATCATATGTCTGTGGAGATCTTTAATTTGCAATTCATTTCTGCTTTATTTTTACTGTTGTTGCATTTACAGTTTTTTTTTGTTCTGCCAGGAAAAGTAATAGTAATAGATTATTTTCCACATTGATATTATTGTGGTGTGCAGCCCAGATATTATAGTATTCGGCTGAGGCCAACAGTTTTGCATCACCTAGAATTTTGGGATTGAGACATAATAAAAAAATTTAAAAAATAAAGGTATTTTATTTACTATCATGTCATGACAAACTTCAAAATGATATCGCAAAGTCTACTGGAAGCCATAATAGCTGTACAGTAAAGCTTCTGGTCGTTGCTTTTAGATTTTCCATCCACTGACGTAATGAAGTGATAACTACAGGATGAATTGAGTGTACAAGAAGATAATAGTGATCCCAAGTGGATCAGATCTGAGGCTGATTTTATACTTGTGTGGGAAAAGTTGTCTTGAAGTACACTTAATGCCTCTTCTATTATTATTTGACAAATGCTTTAGTCTTTTCTTGTTTGATGGTCCTGTTTTTTGTTTTGTTTTAATAAAAACAAGTTTGTCTTAAGCTTGGCTTCATCTGAATCAATCATTTGGCTTGGCTGTGTATCAATGGATTTATCCAGTTTCATTTACTGTATAGTAAACTGCCAAGAGTTTCCACATGTCATATAATGCATAATGAGCATTGCCACTGTGCATACAGTTAACTTTGGGTGTAACCCTCTGCACTTGTGTTATTTCAATACTTAGGGTGAGTAGCTTGTAATTATGCATACCCGGCCTCTGTGCGCAAAAAAATATCACAGCTCAGTAGTATTTAGAATTTACACCAATAGGAGAGTATAACATAGTTTTCCTGTCAGGCTAACCCCAATTTGCTGTTCAGAATTTAAGATTCACTTCCACGGGAAGCAATTTATTCAGTTGGTTACTGCTTAGCTATAACATCCAAATTAAAAAGGTGGAGGGGCACCTCTCTAGTGATGGACCTTATATTCAGATAAGGACACTGGCTAGTTCCAAACTTTTTTCAGTGGCAGTTTGATGTAAAAATGAAACACATAACCACAGGAGAAGTCCCTGACAAGGATATGTTGGAGAGAAATTCTGAGACTCCATCATTGCACTGCCCAATAAGATCGAAAGGACCGTTTGTGTGTAATTTGCAATTTTTTTGAATTTGTCCCAGGTGACTTACATGACCGAGGGAAGCTGAAACCGGAGCACAGGTGTCACTGCAGATTGTAAGGCCCAGTGCCTTTATTAGTAGGTGAACCACTGGGTACCCACAGTTTGCCTCCTGACCTCCCCTGAAGGGATTATAGACAATAATTCTTTAGGAATGGTAAAGTATCTCTCCAGAGCAATGTAAACAGCGTCATGTTCAACTAGTGCCTCAGGGATACCCATGGTAGCTTTATAATCATTGCCAGTAAGGATGCTGTAATTTGTTACTTAAAAATGATAATGCTCTATTGCTCTATTGGGTAAATACATATCCCGCAAGACTGCTTAAACAAAGCTGTTGCTAGGGGAAGCCTGTTCATGTTTAAACTATGTTATATAATACAATAGTGTGTACAATAATCATTCACCACCATAGTTGTGGACAACAGCTTGATAAAGTAGATTATTTTGGGGCATGTGTTTAATCAGCTTAAATAAAAAAGACATAGACACATGTCCTTGGGCTAATTCAAACTGAATGAATATCTGCTCAATATGAATGAACTTTACACCTACATATATAATTTATCAGTGCTCACCTAACACATACACAGAACAGCATATTTTTATTTCACTGTATTTTTATTGAGTAAAGTAATGTAGGATAATAAATCACACCTGGGAGGAAGCGGCAGCTGAATTAATATAGAGTGAAATAGAGCTGGCATTTAGATCCTCCACTGTTTGAATGATCAATAAAATAAGGATTTAGCAGCTGTGTAACCCTCTCCTCTTCAGGGAGAGTTGGCATCTTTCATCAGTACATGAGAAATGTTTGACATGCTCAAGGAATCGCTTCTGAATGGCCAAAAACCAAACTCTAGGAAACATATTTCTTTATTCTTGGAAAAAAAGTAAACATACAACACATACAAGGAAACATTTTGAATGCTGGGCTTAAAATGTAGATTAAATCATTATCTTTAATCCCCTTGATAAGTACAGCTAAACCTTTAAGATCTATCTTTAATCTTGTAACAGAATCATGTCCAAAAAGAAGGGTTCTAGAAACTCCTGAAGTGGAATGTGCGGTGACATTAGCCTAGCAGTCTTGTCACTTTTTGGTTTCAAGATGACGGAGACCAAACACTCATGGTTGTATTTTACTGCTCTCTCTGTCAAGTTAGATTTTTTCCTTTAAAACAAATAACACCCCTTTGTTTTACAAAGTCATTGCCACCGACAACACCTCATATCTCAGAGACCATTTGAAATAGCCTTAATTATTCACAGAATTATGTAACCCCATATTGCTGTTTTTTCACCTTTTGGTAAACAGCTGCTTATAAAAATCAAATACAAAATGAACCATTCTTCAGCCACGGTTTCTCATAGCTCTATTTCTCATAGAGGCTAAACCATGAAGGGGTTGAATGTGTTGTTTACGGGTATCCTCATGAGTAAAATAACCACTGAACGTTCATGTAGTATTCTGTTTGTATAACAGCTATAATTACGGAAATTAAAGTATCTTTAATTCTACTTTAAATGTAATCTAAATGTTTAAATCTACTGTAAAAACGTATTTCGGGGAGCGTGAAGCTGGGGGCTTCCAATTTCTTGTTAATTAGTACTTATTTTCTATTTAAGCCTTGATCACTTACACCTTCACTGTCTAGTGTTTTGTTTTCCTCCACCACCTTTCATACATGCCTTTGCATAGGTCATCTCTGAGGGGAAAGTGAGTCTCGCTTCCCCAACCTCAGGGCTAGGCATCCGCCTTCCTTTCTTCAGGGGGATTCTCACCGTGTGAGTCAGAGCGGACCCCCGGCCACACTCTGTCCTTTCGTAGCTCCTGCGCTTATATTACCTCACCTCGAGGCTCTGTTCTTTATCCTGCCTTTCTTTTGGAACATGGTCGCTCCCAGTGCTCAGGGCCCATACTAACCTCCAAGCTTCATCCTTATTTCATGTCCCAGGCAGCGTGAAGTCTCCGCCAATTAGGGATTAACAAGTGCCCTTTTACAGAAGTCTCAGATTCTGGGTACTCTCTCTCTCTCTATCTCTTTCTCTCTCTCTCTCTCTCTCTCTCTCCCCCTCCTTTCATGTCATGGTCTACTGACTGCCTCTCGAGGGGCAGCTCCCCGAGTCATAACCCTTGTAAGTGTTTTCGGTCACTGGGTCCTTTGCCCCTGGTATGTGTCGGCATCGTCGCCCTCAGTCAGCATTCACTTTCTATCCTATGTCCGGCTCCGCTGGTCTGCTACTAGTCAGGGCCTCACCCGGTCCTCTATCCTGTCCTACTAACTGCTCCTTTTTGCTTCCTGTGTCCAATCCTTACACCCCACAGCTCACACTTCGTAAATCTACCTTTAAACAACTGAATTCAGATAATTACATAGGAATTACTGTAAAGAATGACTCCTAGACCAAGCTCAAATTCGTTCCACATCTACTTATTTATGAAACAGTGCACTTCAACTGGTCTTTCTGTTACCAGAACCGGTGAATACGAAAAAGTAATTTGATGCTAGATATCTCAACGCTTGTTGTGTAAATCGGGTTATCCTTCAGTGTTGTACAGTAGCACCTACAGACTAGATGTAAGTTAATATAAGCAACACAGACAACTCACAACAAGAAATACAGTCCTTGATGTTGAGTAGAGACTTGAACCTGCTTTCTTAGTTACTGCAGTGCTAATCCAAAAGATGAGTTACTCTGTTAGAGTGTCTGTGTGTGTCTCTCTGTGATTGTGAATGTGTGAATCCTGCTACCCTATCACTGAACAACAATTACTCTGCTAGTCGATTTTAAGGTAATGCATAGATAGAGATTCTGCATCATGACCCAGGCATGTAGACACATGGTGGAGATGTGTTGTGAAGCACCAAGTCTATCTTTTTTCATCTGTAAGTCACAAAATCTTCGATTCAGTCCCAACCACTATTAATATGACCATCACACAGTGCCTTTTTTATATCGATAACAGCACTAGCACACAGAGGGATCAATATTTCTACTTAAATGATAAATTCTAACTTTGAGCTGCTTGTCATTTCAATCTAGCAATGTGGGGGGGGGGGGGATAGTAGGGGTATGCTTGTTACTATTTTTTTATACAGTGTAATAGGGCAGAGGCTACGCAGTAACCATGCACACTGCAAGCAAGCATCTTAACCAATACGCAAAACAACTAGGCACACCTGCATTGGTGGTTATAGAGCTTTTAACCTCATCTTACTGATAGTGCATCACAAAACAATGCCCATTACATACCTATGTTTATATTTGTGATTCGATTTGCCCCTTGAAATAAGTGAACCTTTGCTGTCTAGTGCTTGTAATGTGTTTTTTTTTTTCTCACCATCTGCCTGTCAACAGAAAACAATGTTGGTTTGTTAACACCCACAGGCGTATTATAAACATTTCTCTCTCAGAATCAACTAGTTTATCACCACAACAGTAAACTGCTATGACAACACTATAACTCAACAGCGTGCTGTTATCCAGAGTCCTGAGCTATGAATGAATTTTAAGAGAAGCTTTCAATACCTTCAGTTTATCCATCTCTTCTGTAGACCTATAATCTCAAAAGATTATATATTTTAAGGACATATATTCAGACAATCCTGTTAACAAGTTTCACAAAAGAAACCCTTTGTTATTGTTGAGATAAGAGGATCCTGTAAATTCTTCTAGGTAGTCGCCATATACAGTCTCTACATCAGTAAGAAAACAGAACAAAAAAAAAAAAAAAAAACATTGCCTGCCTGAAACACACAGTCCTCTAACATAATACAATAAATACCAGCAAGACTGCTAAATAAACGGATTTGTTTACAGGTAATGCTATAAATATTACTTCCAAATTTTAAGGTTTCTGATCACAGGATCCATGACTAGCCAAGTCTGGTTCTGTGTGAGGATACAGGGTTAGTGTTGATGTGCATGTTAATGAATGTAAGCTCTTCAGATCTTTCTCCTACCATGGGTGTCGACTTTGTGTCCCGTGGTCAATGTCTTCAGATTTGAAATGGTAATGAATTGTATATTTTATTTTGCTAAGCACTCAGATTAAGTCACTAAACTCCACAGGAGTTCAGTGGAAATGTACGCTTTAAACAAAAAAATTAAATGTGAAAATGCATCAGACATTAATGACAAAGCTCAACGCTTCAATAGGATTGATAACTGTCAGTCAGACAAAGCTCAAACTGATTTATTAGTTTTAGATTCCGAGTTTCTGTTTTAATTATTTAGCATTGTAAATTTGGCATATATTTATTTGATTAGTGTGTTGAACATTTTCAGTTTATCATATAGTTCAATTTTAGCTTCATCAGACCACAAAACTCTTTGCCACATGGCTACAGAATCTCCTGAGTTTTTTTTTTTTGCATACTTCAAATGGGATTCAAGGTGGGCTTTCTTGAGTAATGTCTTCCTTTTTGCCACCCTACCTTACAGGCCATATTTGTGGAGTGCTTGGGATATTGTTGTCACATGCACACTTTGACTAGTTTTGGCCATAAAAGCCTGTAGCTCTTGCAAAGTTGCCATTGTCCTCTTGGTAGCCTATCTGATCAATTTCTTTCTTGCTGGGTCATCCAGTTTGGAGGGATGGCCTGATCTAAGCAGGTTCTTGGTGGTGAAATACACCTTCCACTTCTTAATAATCATCTTGATCATGCTCCAAGGGATATTCAAGGCCTCTGATATTTTTTTCACACCCATACCCTGATCTGTGCCTTTCAATAACTTTGTCCCAGAGTTCTTTTGAAAGCGCCTTGGTGTGTAGATAAATGAAAAAAAAATAAATACAAATAAAATAATGCATTTTAATACCAGGCTTTAAGGCGACAAAAGGTGAACATTTTGAAAGGGGGTGTAGACTTTCTATAGGTACTAATAATATATATATATATATATATATATATATATATATATATATATATATATATATATATATATATATATAAACATTGAATTGACAACAGAACTGGCAGAAGGCACAGATGTATTTGTCCATCCATCAACTGTCCAAAGCACCTTTGACCATTGTTCCATAGACCATATTTTTTTCTTGTGCATATTATATCCTTTTTGTTGTGTTCCCCTTTCTTAACAGAGGTATTCTTACTGCAACACATCCTTTAAATCCTGATTTCAAGAATGACCTTCTGTGGCAGGCTGGTGAGTGGATAGAGGCCCAGAGATAGACTGCAGTTCAAAAAAATCCTAATTTTATTATAAATAAACACAAAAATAAAGTCACAAGGGCAAAATAAAAATCTTTAAACACAAAAAGAAAGATAACAAAACAAAACTTAGAAAATGAAGGTTTCCAGGCTGGGCAATGCCTTCACTGGATTACCAACACCAACACCAACACCAACACCAACACCAACACCAACACCAACACCAACACCAACACCAACACCAACACCAACACCAACACCAACACCAACTTGCTTCCTCAGCTCCCTCCTCCCAAATGAGAAGCAGAGGCCTCCTTTTATGTCAGGTGGCTGGGCGCTGATTGATCGTTAATTAACCTAATCAACTAATCAACCCCAGCCACCTGAACATAATAAACCCAGGCAGGTAGGGGAAATTAACCCCATCCCTGCCAATTTTAAAAGGGCAGAGCTTTGCTCTGCCATACCTTCATACTATTAATTTGGGGGGACGATGACACTTGTGCCTTCTATATACAGTATATATCTTCATATCTATATCTTCACCAAAGGTTTTCACATTCCAAAATGGGATTTTGAAAAAAAAGTTATAGTATGTATTTTAGATCTTGTATTTTATTCAGTTTATGTATATTCCATTTGTAGCATTAAAAGTGAGATTCAGTTTGGTTTACTTTTGATCTCTGTTTGTCTACTTTATTAAGAGCCTCCCCAGAGAAATCCATCTCATGGTTTTTGCACGAGTGCACAAGGAATTGAAGATGCAATGGCCCAATAACCCTTTCTCTGAACAGTAATGTATTAATCATTTCCGTCATGTGAGTCTGCTATTTTAGACCCACGCGTGTCATTACACAATAAAGCTTCTAGAATAACTCCAATGCTTTATAAAGAAAAAAACATAATAATGATGCTAAAAATACTCTTTTTAAAGGTTTAAAAAAGAAGTGAACACAGATTCTCAAATAAATTACTCCAAATTGCTCTTAGAAGACAAACAACCTAAATCTGCTATAACATCATAAATTAAGCAGCTTGTTTGTTTATTTGTGTTTTTCCTAATAACCATGCTTTGAGAATGTAAGCCTGTGACAGAAATACAGTGATTCTTGTTGAAATCACCCTCCTGACCTGTGAGGGCATGAAGCAGTGAGAACAGAGTTCCTTGGATGGCCTGGCCTGACTGTTCTTTTCCAGAGTTCAAGGGAAGTCGGCGAGCCAAGAAGGGGGCAAGACTCCATTCCAATAATGCATTGACCTGGAAAGGAAACTACGTGGCAACCGTAGATTGGAGAGAGGTTTGCACTCTTTTACCAAGGGGTCATGTGTGACAGCATAAAGGTGATGGAGAATCATAATCTGTTCCTTTACATTTGGTTTGTTGTCAATAGAACCAAGAAGAACTGTAAAACCATAACCAGAAACTGAATTGTCTGTGTTGTGTTTTGTTACTAGACAGCTAACACAGTTAGGATTGTCTTTTCCAATATTATTTACTCTGTGCTGTACTCATTTGTGTGTATTGCCGGGGAATTATTGTTTGGTCGCCAGGCCTGAAAAACTCCAACAAAAACATTTCCAAACTGGATTACAATTATCTCTGTCTGCTTCTTTCACACACTTTATCACTCCTGCACCTGTTGCTACTTTCTCACAAGGCCTAAATATCAAAACAAATAATTTCGTAAATCTTACTTTATGCAATCTTGTATGGAGTACTCATATCACTCAATAGGCAAAGGATATGAGGAACCTTGAGTTCCTGTGCTTGCTTGATATGTGTACATGACTGAAAAGAGACAAATGTCATCAATCTATACCACTCACAATCCATAAACACATCTGCCCTTTCCTTGCAAGCCAGGGCAATGTATAAGTCCAGGTGGCAGCACACCGTCAAAGTCTCAAATCTCAATGACCCAATGAGGTTCTGACTTCTAATTTGCAGTGTTTTATAAACACAGTGTGCTAAATGGGTTGGTAAATTTGGCCAAATATTGTTGTCTTCACAGTTTAATTCTTTCAATGAAGTTCCAATGGTGATGTTATCTGGTAAAAACTGTTTCATCGCAAAACTGTGTTAACCTTCATTGTTAACAGCATAATTAGCTTCTAGCCTTCAGCGGGTCTCCAGGATGTGAAAAGTGAAATGATATCTCACTTATACATACCTGTCAACACTGAGTTTTCAAAATAAGGGAGCTTTTCCAAACTGAAATCTCAGGCCTGTCAACTTTTGAATATGCAAAATCAAGAGTGGAGCGGAGGGGGTGGTGGGAATTTTGTAGAAATTAAAGGTTTGCTGACATAAGAGCGTTTAACAGTAAACGCAAGACAGAAAATCTGTCTCAGGAGATGTCTGGCAGAAGGGTCCAAAATACAGGAGACTCCCGGTGAATACGATAGACCTGACAGGTCTGCTTATACATGCCAAATACATTGGCTGATGGGAATTGTTCTATGACTGAACTTTCTAGAAAGGATACAGGCATGGCCCTGAGGAAGCTTACTGTACAGCTATGGCCAAAAGTTTTGCATCACCCTTGAATTATCTAATTTTGCTTCATAAAGTCAAATGAAACCTGCTGAACAATGTTATGTTAACATATTGAATGACATACCTCTTTGCGGTTTTCCATATGCTTAATGAAAAAATAACAAAAATGTGAGATTTCAAAAATCTAAAATGACACAAATTCATTCCAAAGACATCACAAATCTTGGATTTTTTTTTTTATAACAATATTTGACTTAAAACCTCAATTTCAAACAGCAGCAATTTATTTATTTATTTTTTCTCAATGAGGTGTGTAGATGTTCATTATGTTATGAAGTTGTAATATATTGGTATTGAAGCACAGTATGCATCATTTTTTTGGGTGGACTGCTCACAGGGTCAAATCAGTATTTTTCTTGCTAGCAGTGGCCTTTTGTTAGTGTTAGTTGTTCAGAATGCTGTGCATGACTAATACTGACAAGAAAAGCCCATACAAATATTTAAATAAAAACGGCATAGCCTCTGTGTTCCCAGGGCAACGGCTGTGTGACACTGACATTGGAGGCGTTTCTCCATTACAGGCCTCTCCATGAGCCAGCAGGCAGGATGGCTCTTTAAGACAGCATCATTCACACCTCCTAAAAAGATACTTTAATGCCTATGCAGGCTTTGAGCATGTGTAAACAGCTTAACAATGACCTCAGATGGGGTATACATCAATTTGGCACACATTTCAGCACAAAGGACTGGCTACTAGGGGTTGTCAGGATTGAAGTACATCAGTAGTGTTGTCAGGGGATGTTTACATTGCCCCCATCCTACATTAGCAATTGCTTCTAGCTCCTCCCTTTTCATTGCAGATTCCAATGTATGAAATCTCCTATACCAGGATGCACAACAGTAATTACATCAGCCAGTTTAATCCTAGTTTATAATTGGAATTGTGCAGAAAACTCTGAATTACGAAACATTGAAATTCTCTTTAAAAATAAAAGAGCAATGATTACATTTTTTATAGCTCTTCGAGTAACAATAAATGTATAATAAGTAAGGTTTAGAAAAACAATAAATATATTTAATTGACTTCTATATACCTTTTACTGCCCTCATGAGAAAAAATTTCATTTAATTCTAGTTTTCTTAATTATAAAACATCTCTTAAAGGTGCAATATGACTGAACAGCTTTTCACATCCATGTTGGTCATTTTGGTATTAGAATTCCCCACTCTCTTTAGTTCTGAACACCGGTGCATAAATATTTATTACTATTTCATATACTTGTCCCACGGTTTCAGTAAGCAAGATGGAACTACAAGTGTCAAGTGGAATTATTACTGCAGAGGTCCAGACTGTTCAGGTCTATCAGGTCGGTAAATTACCCTGGAGCAAACCTCCTTCACAGATCAAAGCATTGTCATCTACAGTATGGCAACAGTGGTACTAATACTTTGGTACTGGTATGGTCCCATAGATTATCCTTGTGTATTAGTTCATTCCATTGTAATAGTATGTCTAAACAACTTGTAACCACTGTAGTCTACGAATTGTCTACCACTGCCTAAGCTGCCATTGCATTTCCTTTGCACTTAATGCAGAACCATTGCATAGCCATTGTAGTGCTACTACTCTTTTGAAACCTCTGGTTTGCTGAGTTGTGGAGGAGGGCTCTCGTCCTTGGCACTCTTATTATTCTTGTTCGGTCTGGTAGGTTTCCATGGAAATACGATTGAGAGTTACATTAACTGGAAAAACATATCATGATATAACAAGCCTTTCAGAAGTCGTGTTTATTTCAGCCAGCTATTTGACCTAAACTCTCAGTAATAGCCAAGCAGGGTCTATATGGATGATGGGGTGGTGTTGAAACTGTCACCAGGAAAGGTATCATGGATCAGGAACTAATGAATATATGTAAAGCATTTAAGGATTATGCACCACACTCTTCTTGTTGTGCATTTATTGTACTCACTTTATTCTCTATATTTATTCCATAGTTCTTCGTATTTTAACTAGGTAGAATTGTTAAATGTCTTTTTTGATTTGTGCATACAGCTATGGCCAAATGTTATGCATCACCTTACAGAATTATCTTGCTTCGTAACGTCAACTGAAACCTGCTGAATAATGTTATTTTAACATATTGAATTACATACGACTTTGTAGTTTTCCATATACTTTATGAGAACTTGACAAAAATTTAAAAATGTGACATTTGGAAACCTAACAAGAAATACTATACTACTATTATGGCTTCAGGGAGACTAAAATGCTACAACATTTTGTAGTTTCTTTGATTACACAGTGCTAAATAAAAGATTATCTTTATATAGTTTTTTTTTGTTTTTTTTTTTTTTTTTTTTTTTTTTAAACTATGTCTCAATTCTAAAAATTCTAGGTGATGCAAAACATTTGGTCACAGCTGTATACTTTAGTTTCGTCCTACATGAATTATAGTAAAGATATACACAATACACAGTTCTGACAGATGGCAAGGGCTTGCTTACCTCATACACATCTAATGAGCTGTAATGTGTTCCACTCTTCTTCATCTGAAACATTAACCCATAACCTTCACCAAATTCACAAGAAGAGGTACTTCTGTAAACATTACCAGGTCATTGCTTGCCACCTCTTTGGAAAGTTCAAGTTGACCACTTTTCTTTATACTTGCACTGGTGACCAGTTTATTGCAGATAAGTGTTGGAGACCCTTTAGATACTTAAAAATCCCCTTCATGGATTTGGAATTCAAGTATTGAACAGTGGTACTAATTCTCTAGTATATTGTTACTGCAATGGATTATCAGCATGTCGTTTTTTTAATACCACTGTGATTACACATAAGATAATGCAACAATATCATTCTACTGACTCATAACATTGTTTGGTAGCTGCCATCGAAGCTCATATTGTGATGTCATTGCTCCATAGCATGAAACCATTCTATTACTATTGTAATTCCATTGCTATAAGATTCACGGTTTTCCAATCAGAGCCATACACCCAAATACCACCCATTCACATACAAGAGAGTACTATAGACTCTAAAGAATTAATTTTATTTGTAAGATTAAGAAGGCCTTGACAGTTCTTGTGACCATGGGCTTTTCATCAGCAGGAGTTTATATATCTTTTTCTAATACAGTTTTAGTTCATTGTCTTTGTCAACTTTTAGTTTCTTCCCTTCATCACCCTCCTTAGATAGAGCTACAGGACTCAGCAGTTCCAAGCCGTAAACCATTCCTTTTATCTGCCAGAAGTCAGAATACACACGCTCTGACAGGCTTTGGTGATCTTCTGAAAGCAAGTTCTGCCACAGCCCACCGCAATAAATGCCCCTGCTTTCATCTGTCTTTCTAGGTGATGCAAAATTATAAACCAGAGGCACGTGAGTTTTGAAATACCTCTTCCTAACTTCCTCAGTAAGAAAATGTACTAATATAAAAGGTCATCCCTGAAGATCTTTAAAACATCATGCATTGGGATCAAACCCCTCACTAGAGATAACAGGCTTCAAGCTCAAGTATTCTATAAAGCTGTCTTGCAGCATGAATTGCTCTTGTCTCTAATTGGTGTAATCTATGTTTTTAATTAATTACATTTTTTTATTGTGCTGTCATCTGTCTATATTGTGATGTATGCCTCTTCTCAGCCTCTCCCGTGTCAAACATTAATCAAAGTATTTTCAAAGCTGCATTCCAGCAAACCAATAACAGTGTTAGATAAAACAGTTATTCAAAAATTACACCTATTTTCAATGGGTGAATACTGTAGGCATGATTGACATCCTTCAAGATTGGCAACATTTTTTTTTTTTCCAACAGCCATCAGCTAACTTTATAAAATGGAAAGAGTGTTGGGATCAAGTGTAACAAGTGTTCCAACCTGTGAAAATATGTCATCATGGCTCGGAACTTTCAAAGCCACTATTCCTGATTCCCTTGTCAACCAATTCACTTTACATTAAGGTGTTCAAATATGGTCTTGTTTGCTGTCTTCAGGGGATAAAATTAACTGATAAACTACAGTCATTGGAGTCACCTCTACGGTGGAACAGTTGGTTAGATGCATTAATGCCCCACTCTTTTCACTCTGGGGTCTTGGTTCAAATCAGACTTAAGTCGTAACTAAAATACGTTTTAGGTCCCATCTAATTGCTGACAGAACTTAATGTAGGTAACACAATTAACATCATTGTAATCCTGATATCTAGAAATCCACCAGGTTAAAGAAAGTTCTCTGTTTCCATCCCTCAATCTCAGAAAGGCTGCTGGTGCTTCACTTCATAGATCATTTTAACACTGCAGGGGCTTGTGAGTCAAAACGTGTTACAGGCTGAAAGCATGTCAGTCAATAGGGGACACAGCTGGCTTGTTAATGCCTGCAAATAAGCATTTGAAAGGGTGAGGGCATTTTCACCCTCTGAAATGACCAGGAAGTTTAACACTATTGAAAGCTAGGAAACAGATTTCTTTAACCTAGTGTTGTAAAAATATATAAACACTATGTTTATTATAAAAAGTAAAAATTTATTTTCAAACTGCACGTTTGATATATATTATATATATATATAATGAATGGAAGTGGATAACAGGAGAAAATTTATTGAATTGTTTTGGGAGCTGTTGTACAATAACGTCAAGTGAACTTGACTCCGAATTAGTTAGTCCAACAGTGAGATTTTCCGCTCAATTTAGATGTATTACACAGCATGTCTGGGGAATCTGTCACTCTGCATCACACAATGAATAACTGTACTTAGACATATTAATAAAACTAGCAGAACACAACTGCAGTGTTAATTGACCACTATATCAGTCTAGGGCTTTCAAAAGGGAGAATGCTTGAAAAGAGGGGAACACAAAAGTCCTATTTTGGATGTAAATCTGTTTCTCTCTTCAGGTTTAAGTTTGGCAAATTGTATTTCAGTTTTTATAAATCATCTCTGATTTCCAGATATCTTTGTCGACCCCTGCCTTATAAAATGACATGCCACCCCTCAGAGTTACTTGCTGCAGACTGACATGTTTGGAAATCAAAGGGGAGATATTTATCCAGTGTAAGTGCAGTTTACCATCAGCCTGCTTTCCCTGTGCACCGTATCCTTGTACTGCTCATCTGATTAGCAGTTCACAAAGTGATCAGTTATTCAAATTCAGAGCATGATGTGAATGAACAAATGCTATAAAAAAGCAAGAATTTGAATTTAAATCCAAGCATTCCCTCAATACTTTAATCCTTCTAACTACTTGTGAGTACATTTCTTACACCAGACAGACACGCTTCATTATTCACCTGCTCAAATGTTTACAGTGTAGGAGGCTGTTTAAACACTCATGGCTACATTGCATACATCTACCGCATTTCACTCAACCTGTAGCGGGGCGCTATGTTCTTAAGCCACCCTGCAATTTGCCTGACTGTAGCTAGTTCAGTGCAATTTTATTTTTCCCCCTCTTTCTCTCTCACTGACAATCCAGTATACGCAGAAGCCACGATGACAACATCTTGTATTAAATGAGTTATTTTTATTCAGATTCCTTTTCGGGAAAATTCACTTTGTCTGTGCTTTAAACAACCACAGGTTCAGACAGACCTTCTAGTCATGCATACGAAAGATGACCTGTTCCTTCCTTCTATAGATAACAGCATTTCCATTTACCCCAGGGTAATCATTGTAATTATTTCTTATGAGGATAAAGCCACTTTTAAGGATACCAATTAAAACATTGCTCTAGCACTTTGTTTTTAAACATGCTTAGAATAGAGGACTGTTCATGGATTTTAGAAGAGCACTTTTTAATATAAAACGTTGATAGACAACCCAACATAGAGTATTAAACATATATAAACAAACAATGATGTGTGCAATGGTATTGTGTAAAAGCCCAGCTTGCATTTCATTGACATGTTTACGGAACACTGATTGCAAAGACTGGAATAAACAAACCTAATAAAAAAAACAAGCAAACTGCCTTGCAATTTGCATTGCGAACCAAACTAAATCCATCCTTGATTAAATACACAGAAAAAAAGCAATCGATCAGCTGATGGTCAATCACTGTCCTTACCTGCCTATGCAAGGGGCTCCTCTATCCATTAGTCAGTTGAACAAAGGGTACCATCTCATTCCCATTAGCTAGCAAAGTGTGGGACCTGCTGAGGGGTAGGGGCTAGGAAAGCTTGTAGCAGTAACCCCTGTCACAGGAGCCTGCAGTGCAATCAGCTGCGATCCCTGCCTTTCAGCTCATAGCATCTCGACTGGGGCTGGCTTCAGTGGCTTGTGCTCCCTCCTCTTAAAAAACAAGCTGACAGAAGCAGGCGTACAGTACATGGAACTCCAACATCCCCACCTGGCGCTGGATCCCAGGACTCAAACTGCAGCCAGGAAGTTTGTTGTGTTTTAATTCTTTGCTGAGGGATCCCTGACTGTAGAAGGAAGGAGAGTTGCAGACAGAAAGAAAGGATGCTTTTTATCTGCTTCGTCCATCTGCATCAATCACTCAAGAAATATGAGGGTCTCTTGGTAGCCCAAGCTGAGCTGTGACTGCTGTCAGGTGAGGGGGTCCTGGTCCTGTAACAGGGGGGTTCACTTGTTGAACATAGCAGCAGGCAGGCAGGCAGGCAAGCTAGCTCATAGAGCTCTGAGCATCCCTCTGCAGTCAGCAGTGCTATCCATATTCTGTAGTGCAGGTCACCTAAACAGTGGACACAACATCGTCAATGAAACTGGTAGAATGAAAGCAGGCACGAAAAGAAAGAAAACAGAAGGATCTCCATTCTTACTAAACAAAAAATAAATAAAAGATGAACAAAACAGCTGCATTTCTTCTAAGCCAGCACCAGGCCACAAACAAGTACATAATTATTAATCATATAAGTACACTCAATGTTTTTTCTGACACAAGTTATTTGAGGCTCTGGTTCACGGTCAGCTACAGCCTACTGCTGAGGTAAAACTGAAACTGAATTTGAGAATGCGAGCAAGAGAGTGGAGAGAGAGGGGAGAGAGGGAGAGTGAGTGAGAGAGAGAGAGAGAGAGAGAGAGAGAGCTAGTCTGATAAGGATCTGGGGACATATTCCAGGGACAGGGGGTGCATACTAAGCAGAATACCCAACTGAATGAAACTATTCTCTATCATTTTAATGTCAAATCTCCCAAGGCAAATAATTTGTTACCAGGGAAATCCATTTGAAAATCTAATGCACACACTCTTTCTCTAACATGCATGCAGACACGCATTCACAAAACACACATACACACACACACACACACACACACACACACACACACACACACACACACACACACACACACACACACATTGTACACATGCCATTTGTATTCATACACAAATATACAGCACCCATAAACAAACAATAGGATCTAAACATACACTAACCAGATACAGCACATATTATTCACACCTCCAATCTCTATCTACCAGCACGGTTTAGTGCATATATGCTGTGGTTTCTGGCATTGCATTTACTGTCCAGTGCCCTCCGACTGGTATCGGTGCTGATATAAAATGCAGAACGACTAGGGTGTGGCAATTGATTTCCTTTTCCACCATTTCTCTTACCCATTGGTTATTAAATAATTTGGAATCACTGAATAAATAATTATTCCACATTGAAAAGATGTACAGTGTCACAAGTTCAGTGTTGCAGAAAGACTGGTTGGGGTATTTGTTCTTCATTTTGCCCCCCAAAATGTTTATACAATGGTCTCTACACATTATCAATCTGGCACTAGTCTTGGAGGGCACAAAAACACATTTTTGCCATACAGTGAACAACAAATGTCCCAGCATTGAGCTCTCCGCATCTGTTCCCATACTAGCTGGATGGTAGTCTGTGTCTCCTCATATCAATTAGATATCCTCTATTCACATAAGATATAAAGACGTCAAAAGCCATTATTTAAAGATCAGTTGGTGTTATACTGATTAATTAATAGATGTACCATAGCCACACAGCTTGATATCCAGATAGTTGCTTTGTAGCTATAATTAAAGTACTTCACTGGTATCTTTGACCTACAGCAAGTTTTTTTTTTTTTTTAAATATATGAAATATATCAACTTTAAAGACCTCAAAGGTAGTTGAAAATGAAAACAGCTTTTATGACATGAGCCATAGACTACACAATAAATACTGAAATATAGACTTACGCAGTATTCAAACCATAATGTAATTCATTTAAATAAACAAAGTATTACATTACTACAAAGTCTATTGACCCAATACATTCTTCAGATGTCTACGAAATGCTACTGAATGTATAATGAATGCTGAACAGAAAGATTTATCATCTTTATCTTTCTGAAAAGGACAGATAATCAGATCAGAAGCCAAATTCACAGAATTTGCTGATGGTAGGAAGCATGGTGTCAGTTTGGGGGGAGAAGAAGCTTGAAATCAACAGAGAAAGAACATTTAGAAAATAGGAAGGAGAGTAAATTATGAGGGGTGTGGTTGTCATGGTTATTTTCAGACAATGCAAACCATTGTTTAAAGTTACAATTGCCCATCGCAACTCATTTAGCACTTGGAATTTAATTAGTGTATGAAACTTCTAACAATTACAACAGACATTCAGTGAGTTTACATGAGCATAAGAATTCCGATATTTTTCAAAAAACTACGTTTTCAGAAAACTAATTCTGATATCAAAGGTCATGTAAACACAGTTCTTTGGAAAATGTATTGGAATATTCCGAAAGTCAGTTTTCGGAAAGCAGCACCTAGAAATTTTGATTAAATTCCGTAAACTAACAAAATGTATAGCATGTAAACACACTTTTTGAAAAACTTATTCTGATAGCGTACTGCACATGTGCAAACTTTGACCTTCATTCCTGCACGTGGTTTTAGAAAACAGAGAAAATAAGAATAATCTGCAGACAGTCTGCATGCATCCATTTGTCTAGTTAGGGATAAAGTAATGCATTTGTTAAAGTCCGTATGTATTTGTTAGTAGCCCATACTGAAGCAGCAAATGTTTTCCGGCTTTAAAATGACGTAATAATTTAAAATAATGTCTGCAAAAGAAACTGGTAATATAGAACAGGATGAGCTGTTGCAAAGGCTGGCTGCACATTGTGGGGAACCTGAATAGAGGTATAGGACAGTAATCTTTGAATTTAAGACCTGACACTTCAATAAAGCACTAAATTGGATTGGTCTCCTATCTGTCACAGAAATGTCTGGTCTAAATTGTACATAGACTACTACATTACTTTGCATGCGAAAATATCCTGTGTTTTCCGAAAACTTCAATCCATGTATACAGTTGAATTCTAATTTGATTGTCTATCATTAATCATTTAAACACAGAACAGTGACATTTTAAGAAAATCAATTTTCTGATTCAGTTTTCCGAAAACATTAGTTTTCAGAAAATGCTTTGTCATGTAAACGTACCGATTGACTGCAGAGTAATAATAAAGTTTACCTTTGTCATCATGCCTAAAATCCCCCGAAAGATAATTTCTTAGAAAAGGTGAATTTCCCATTAGTACTGTATGACCTTCTATAGGCTATCAGATTTGATTTGATCTTTTAGAGAAACAGTATAATTAAGTTAGATTTTTTTCTTTGCACCTCTCTGTATACAATATAAGAAAATTTGCATTATTGCAACTACTATATTGTTAAGGAGGTGCTAATATTATAATTTGGAAGGACAAGAGATCATGAAATATAGGAGTGATTCTGTAAAATGCTAACATTTGGTACATGAAAAAATGAAATTATGCAATGCTGCCCCTGTCTAATGGTGTACTAAAAAGGGATAAGCCTTGTTAGACTGTATTGCCAATCCTTGGTCCCAACATTTCTTAAGCTCTCAAGTATTTTGTGCGGCTCACGTTCTTCATCAGAAGTAATTTTTGTTGTTATTCAGTTCCATTCTCTGTGAAATCGCCACTGCTGTCGGCTTGGCTGAAGTCTTTTTCTCAGCCTGACAGTATAAACTGTTATAATCCTGCGTGAGGGTTGACTCTCTCTCTCTCTGCAAAACTATTCAATTTAGAGTCACTTGCTGAAGCTAGTGGGGTAAAATTGGAGGCCAATCCATGAATTAATAAATAGGTTATTTTGTCCACCCGTCTTGGGTTTGAACACCTCATTGAAAAAAGTATCAGCTCCTATTCAGACCAGGTGGCCTTCCCACTCGCTAGAAACTGCATCTGATTATTTTAGAGCAAGGCATTCTCACCTCTGATTGAGGTAGGAGGCTTTACCTGATGTAATAAGAAACAGAGCTACTGATGCAGCGAATGGGAGAAAACACCCACACTGTACCATATTAGACTGTATTAATGGCAAAAGATAGAGATTTGAATTGATTTATTTTTCCTTTAGAAACTGTTTAAAACATCACACAAAGAATTCATCAAAGCCTCAAAGTTTTCTTTTAACAAAGTGACACATTGAACCCTCTGCGGTCCATTTATTCAGTGCTTGTCAGGCGCGTCAGGTCTAATTTATTTTCACACAAGCTGTTTATTTTACACGTGCTGTTTAAAATATATTTTTTTCAGAGTAAAACAGGTTTAAAAGGCACTGCATCGCAAAAGGACACTCAGTACTGCATCTCCAGCCAAGCCCCACCCCTTGTTCGCTGTATTTTTCACATACCTCTTCATAGTCGTGCATACTGATAAATCCTCTCCTGATCACTCGTTTTATCACCAAACTCCTCAATACTGCGACCCAAGTTATTCTTTTATTACTATAACATCTCAAGAAGCTCTACAAATGTCTGTGAGATTCTTTGAACGCTGGATGTGGAAGCAGCTGTCATCTTTGTTTGTGTCCGTGTTATTTCAGTGGTGCAGGGGCTCTGTGTATTGCTTAGGCACTCCCCGTCTTTTTTTTTCAGCTTTTCTCGGCTCCTAATGATCTCTCTCAGCCAAGGAAAGGTCTTATCTGCTTTTTCCAGAGAAAAAAACGACTAAAGACCTATGCTTGACATCTTTTTGATGATGTCAGACAGGGTCCGACATTGGACTGGAAAGGGAAAATTGTAATGTCGGACCTGGTCCAACATTTTCTTGCAAAGGGGTGAAATGGCCAATTTGAACGCTGCCTCACTGCTGCAACTAAATTATCAGTCAGGATGAAGATCAGCATAGGACCTCTGTTCTTGCTGTAAAGATGATCTCTTTTTACCCACAAAACCAAAGCAAGCATGCTACTGAGTACTAGGTCTAATGTCCCAGTTGCATTTCAGTAACAGCTGCCTGACTGGAAGATGTTACTGAAGTGCAATTAGGCCATGCCCACCTGAACCTAGATTGGCAACTCAGCATGACCATAATTTGAATCAGCGAGCTCCTGATTGTATGACTTCTGAGTTGCATGGCACTGGGCACAGGGGACACAAATGTAATGCATTTTTATTTCAGTTTTAAATGAGTTCCAGCAAAAGGTTTAATGGATAAACAACAACCCTAAACAAAATCATAGTTGAAGTAATCCAGAAGATTTATTTTCTTTTTATAACAAAGTGAAGAATTTTTAGGAAGGAAAGTTTCCTCACACTAAATGAACCATTCTTTTGGCTATGCTAGGCCTATGGGTATGTGCAACACTGTAAGCATTAATTCATTCTAATTATGAAGAAGAATTGCAAGTATTGTTCTTTTTCACACTATGCCTAGCCCTGCCCTTAACCCAGAATACCAAGAAGGAAAGACAATGACAGCTTGTTAGCAATAGCTGCCCATTAATCACTGTTCAGTGTTTCCAGGTTGATAAAAGCATGACCAAATATTGTGATAGGCAGACATTTAACATAGAAGTGCATTATTTGAGAAGGAAAAATGATAGACAAAGTGGAGAAGAAAAATGCCTATACAGTAGTTTGAAACTCATAATGCTTAGAATTTGATGACTTGATAATCAAGAATTGCTGGAGTCAATTGACTCATGCACAATTAATTTAATTAATCTTTACCACAGCGAATCACACAGTAGTGAAGAAGGGGTATTTTTTAACTCTGCTTAAGGGGTCTGGAACAAAATTAGCAGCACAACAGCAGACGTATTATTTTGAGATTCTAAAAGGCAGCACACATCTGTTTGGCGGGAACTATGCCTTTTTTTCATGCAACAGTAAGCTTGATTGCTTATTACAGTATTACCAATGGCAGCCTCCCTTTTCTCTATCCTGTCGACTTTTGCAGCAAATGTCACTGCTATCCTTCTGCACAGTGACCATAGCAGCTGACACAATGACCGTGATGCAAACCCTATGTAATGAGTACCCGATTAGGAGCTCTGGTCTAGTTCTGTTGCTCACAAATAAAATTAAGATTTTTTATCACGACTGGAGCACTTTATCTGTTTGTTTAGTTTATCTGATTTTTAACTGTTGTTTTATGTAAAATCTTTTACAATGAAGAATAGGCCAAGGTACACATTTACAAGACACAATCATTACAACATATCATCTGTCATTAGTCACACAGCAGCAACTCATTATCATACAAAATGCTGATAATGTTGTGAATAATTTAATTTAATTTAAAGTGGATCTGTGAGGTTTCAAGGCCACACATGCCAGATTGATTTTTTTTTTCTGTTTCTTTTGGTGCTTTCATTTTACTGCTGATGAAATGAAAGGGACAAATTAACAGATGACTGTGTGACAAAATGCTGGAGGCAAACCCTAAACTCCACCCTCCAACTCTGTGAGTGTATCTCAGTCCTGACCGTAAACCCACTGCCATGAATTCCTGGACTTTACTCAGAGACTGAAAACTGTGCCTAATTATGTCTAAATCTTACAAATTGTACACAGGTTGTGGTAATACTTTAAATGGAAATGATATATAACATTAATAACACCTTAATAAAGGCTTCATAACACAGTGTATGTAAAATCCTTCACAATCACTTTGAAAACCGACACGAATACTGTATAAGTATTCATAACCTGTTGCCAAAATATTTGGTACAAACAAAATGTATTGTAATTATAAATTCAGCATATCATAGTGCATGTATGTGACCCCTCCCAATTAACAATTTTGTTCAATTAATTCAATCTAATAAATAATCACACTAAAACATGTTATGATAACACATTTGACAAACAAGTCGTGTCGGCTTTCAAAGTGGTTATGAAATGAAAGAATGATGTAGTAATACTGTGCTATGTAGCCTTTATAAAGGTGTTAAAAAAAAAAAAAAATCCTGTATTTTTCTTGATTTAAACATCTTCATTGGATTGTAACTCCATTGAAACATGGCCATCACAGTATGACCCTCATCAATTTTCATTCACTTGCTGATGGTATCATTAGCTATGCTCCTCAACTCCTCATTCTGCCTCGATGTGATGATTCTTATTTTCTAGCCACAGCTCAGACTGGCTTCTGGTATATTTGTATGCCCCCCCCCCCCCCCCCTGCAACTGCCAGAGATGAAGGACAAGTCTGCATAAAAATGAACCTGTTGGAAGCTGTCATTCCCTGAAGAGTGTCTAACGCCTATTGGCAGCTGTTGACTCCATTTAGATAAAATTGCTCATCTGCAAACTCATTAACGCTGAGGGTCAGTGGGCTGTTTGTCAATCTTGCTAACCACGAGACGTGAAAGGCTTGGTGGCTAGAGTACTGGCCTGTAATCAGTGGGGCTTTGGGCTTAAAGGTGTTCAGTGGTGTGAAAAAAATGGTCTGAAAATGTACAGTAGTGTTACAAGATCACCTGCGCATAAAGGTCATTTGAGACATATTAGCATGATGCGCATTGGCTGCTTTTGATTAGTAGAACAAGATAGAAATGCTGGGGATTTAATGGAGGCTACATTTCCATAATCTCTCATTTCTTACCTGAAAAGACTGTCTTCTGTAATATGCCATGTTGGAGATACTCCCCATGATTAGTTTTATGATTAGCTCCAGGGCAAGGCAACTGGGACTTGCAGTACTTGCTGAGCTAGGTAAACTGTAACTTGATGCACTGGGATTTAGGTTAAAAACAAATATCCCAAACTGTCTTGGTGAATCTGGAGTAATATGGAAACCCTGCTTTAAATCCTATGGTATATTGCAGATAGCGTGGTTCTCATTTTCTAATAGGACCTAACTTATAAAGCAGTGCATTTAGTAAAACGGGTTGTATTTGTGAAGGAACATGACTGAATTTTTGGGAAGAAAACCACCACAAATATACAAAGATGTTTTGCTATTGTGCTTCTGAGAAGTGTGTCTTTTAAAAAAAAAAATGATATGGCTCAAACCTGGAGAAATGACAGAACCAATGGCTTTATTTATTACATCTACAAGTACATACCGATGCACCTTTGAAATAGCATAGCAGCATGTAGTCAACCAGTAAACATGAGAAAGGATGGCAAATAAGCGGCATGAATCACAGGAAAAGTAGTGTAAACCACATGCATTTACCATGGTTTACTTTTACAAGTGCTAATAAACAAACATAGATACATGTATATATTTTTGGAGCACTTCATTCTTCCATTGTAGTTGTTCCTGTATCTTCTTCTCCCTGTTGAAGATGAATGGCAGTGCCAGCGTAACATTAGCTGGGCTCTTGAAGAATTCTTAAACAATAATTACTATTTATAGTGTTTCCCACCCATGGAGGGGAACTAGTTCCATCTGAAATTTACGACAGAGACAGTGACAAGGGAGAAACATTTTAGAGCCGCTGACTTAGTGGTGTCATATTCTATGCAACCAAGCAGCATCGAAGGACATTTAGAAATATATAAATTTTTCATGCCTCTGTTTTTATTTCCACATTAGCAGTCACGTCTGTTCAGTGAAACGAGAAACACTAAAGGGGAAAGGACAGAAAGTAGCTTTTTCATTAACAATGAGATGTTTTTAAAGGCCCTGTTCTCTCACTGGAAGTGTCCTCTGAGTCACACACAGTGTTAGAAGCCAGAGTTTTAAAGGCTTGGTCCCATCTATTGAACAAGCAACCACCAATTGGGTGCCAAATTATAGCAGAAACAAACTATTTTAAAACATATTGTGGCAGGGCATCAGAGAGCCCAGCACATAATTAGAGAGGGCAGGACAAGCCCTGCATGTAAATAAATGCAGTGTGTTTATTTAGCTTGGGTGAATGTATTGTAAATACTGTATTGTTTTGGGGTTTAAGAATGGGTGATTTAATGTATTGTTTTGTGTGTTTTGTATGATTTGAATGTATGTTGTGTTATTTAAGAATGCAGTGTTTTGCTTTGTTTTTATTGGTTTGAATCTGGTCTGGCAGAGGCAGTGTTAGTAATGTGTCTCTGCCAGACAACTGGTGCGAAATCTGTGATTATTGACTGCCAGCCATGCCAACTAAAGCGTGTGTAGAATGTGATCGTCTCAGAATTAAATAACTGAGTGTGAATTCAGAGATGTTCACAAGTATAAAATTCGGCATCTTTTCTTGTTCTGGGTGGGGGGGTGTTTCGAAGGAGGAACATGAGGGAGCGAGCGAGAATCTAAAATGAAAGTAAAAAGAAAAGAACAGAAAAGAAAATTATTGCTACTCATGCTGGGAAGCCCCAGCACAGTACCTGTTTGTGTTACTTATTTTATTTTTGATTTTGAATAAAAACGACACTGCAGTGCACTTTATATATATCTATATTAGATCAATTTTTGACATGTTGAGTTACATTCACAAATAAAATCTATAAAATTTGTGCTGGCTGAAATGTTACAGCTGTTTGCATGGCCTGACTGCAGTACTGAAGGTCTCTGGTGTTGAAATGCAGTATAAACCAAGAAGTCTCAAGAGATTTTTCTTTCATTCCTTATTTATTCTAGTTTAGCAACCCTTCCTCATATCTGAGTACTGAAAGTATTATGCTCTTATTGACTCATATCAACCACTATAACTGGACACAGTCTCCTGAACCACATTCATTATCTCTAGCACAAATCAGATTTGACCATCTGTGGAATGTGTAACATTGAGGATTCCATCTGGACTCTGGAATATAGCAGGCGCTTGTAAAAAAAAGAAAAAACAGGCCCAAATACAAGCCTTTGCATAAAAAAATAAACTACAAAACAAGGTCCATTTGCTGATGAGTTTCCTTTAATGCTGTTCTGTGTTAATAGGAAGTAACAGCAAAGAGAAAGAAAATGAGGCGATGTTTGTGTGGTGACCTGTGGCATTGTAGTGGCAGTGTAGAATGATGCATTATTCAATGTTACTGCACACAAACAGCCTTAACTTGCACATAATCCTCCCAAATATGGACATCCAGATACAAACGTAGGCAGAGTCACATGTACATGATTTTGCTAGAACAAATTACAATTGGTATGATTCCATATGTTCAGTATTTAATCTCTACAGGGTTTGGATAAAAATGACATGTCATGCCATTACATTGACTGTATCATTGCTGATAAGGATGTTATACAGTGAATCTTAATAACAGGGAATCTGTAAATTGGAAACACTTAATAAATCTATATATTTTACTAAAAGAACCAGCAGACAAATACGCCATTTCATTCTATAAAGGGAATTTTAAGACATAGAAAGTACCCTGCATTACAATAAAATGAAGGATTTAATGCAGTCTAACATCATCCCAGTGTGCTTATTCTCAAGAAAAGAATAGAATACAATCCTAGAGGATTACTGATCAATGCGACAGAGCTTTTCCATTAGGGTACAATAGGAATATTTTCCTATAGAATAATGAAGGAAGCTATTTGTAAGTAGAGAAATAATTGAAGGCGCGAGTATGTTCCTCTCATTGTAAATGTCATTGCAGTGTTATTAACCCTGGCAGGGGATGAATATTCAAGATATAGTGGAGGCACCACTCATACCATGTATTGAATGATTCACTTTATTTTTTATCTTAAGATATTTTTAAAGATGCAGCAGCAATTTACAAGATTCTTTAAAAACAGATTACTGTAGATTAACTAATATTTGTAAATGTGGCAACAAATGTAAGCAATAACTTACTCATCATGTGCTACTCTGAGTAAGTCACTCAGCCTCCTTGTGCTCCATCCTTTGAGTAAAACAAACAAGGTCCTATTGTAAGTGACTTTGTAACAGCCTGATGATGCCTAGTTCACTCCCTAGTCTATATAAGCCTCTTTGGTTAAAAGCATCTGATAAATGATCAATTAATAATGAACAAAAAAGAATGACTTCTAAAATAAAGTGTGATCAAAAAGGTTAAGGTAGAAAAATGTTTCACTGATGAAGGAATCCTCTCGGAGTGCCATTCTATTATAAGTTTAGGGGTGTTGTTTTTATTTTCAGATTTTTTTTTTTTTTATTATTGTAAAATCTCTTAAACAAACATATAAACAAAATAGAAACTAGCTGGCAAGTTTATTATCAAACCATAACATTGCTGTTTGTAAATTAAGTGTGACTGCTTTACAAGCATATTTGATGCAATCTGTACAAGTGATAGACAAAACTGGAGCCAAGCTATTTAATCGAAATAGAAAAAAAAGTAACAATTCACTCCTACAATTCACATTGAATTATCATGAGCTGTGAGAATACGTATTCAGGTCAGTCGATTGACAACCAGTCAGTCAGACAGACACAGTAGAGTAAGTCAAGAGTGGAAAAAACAGAAATGAAGTTTTTAAGCAGTATTTGTAGTCAAAACTTGCATTGCTCCAACATTGCCATGCACTGGGGAATAACTTGCTTCAGTGCAGCTGTCATCTTGTAAATAATCTCCTGTCCAGATTCAGAGGCTGGTCCTGGGTCACAGAGCATATCAGACAAGAGCCTTGAATGCTTGAATACTGTCCATTAAAAATCACCAATAAAGATGGCTCCTAGCAAAGACAATGGATTTTAATTTAATCACATAAACATGACCATAGACCCCCCCCCCCCCCCCCCCCCCCTGCTAATAACACAACTCTAATTAATCATCCTGGTGACCTCCTGGCTAGAGGAGGACATATACAATGTCCATTTCAGAGAACATAAAGACACAGGCCAGCGCTCTTATGCAATGAGAAGACGGGAGGAAGGGAGAGACATGGAGACTAGATCTCTCAATGATTGAGGGAAGACCTGTTTTTCTAGCCAAATACTTGTCCCCCACCCAACACACATGCATGCACGCACGCAAGAACGCAACCACGCACATGCACATACATGCACACACACACACTCATGCACACAACCCACACACACAGTTTCACATTAAGGTACTTAGGAGCTCAAGAGGGTGCTGCCATTACAAAAAAAAAAAGCTGCAATTAATTGTGTGATATCCACTTCTTCAGCATTACTGCACATAGCAGCCACCAAGGCTGATTAGCCTCTCAGGGATGAATAGACAGGGGCTGTGGGAAGCAGACCAGCACATACACCAGAAGAAACCCATCACTGAGATAATACAAGAAAGGAAATATGTACCCTCCAGTAATAAATACAGCAACACTAAAAGTAACTTAATAATACTGTAATATTAAATTGAGTTTTTATTTTTGGTATGCAGAGGGAAGTGTCTAGAAAGCTAGCCTGGAGTGATTCCACTATGTAACACAATTTTTGTTCCTGGGTAGTAAGTGTTATTTCCTAATTGTTTATGCCTCAAAAGTATAGAAAATGGCTATTATTCCCCACAAAATTTGTTACACGGTGTTATTCATACAACTCATCCCCACGGATTCAGTGACTCAGCACTATTTATGGCTCTGTTTCAGGAGACTAGCTGCTTCTAAAGGTGCGCAATGGCAGTGTTTAGAAGCAGTGAATGGAGTGCTCTCGCTGTTAGTCCTAATGTGGGTGTGCCGCAGTATAGCCTCCTCAATCTCTTGACCCCTCGCCTCCATCTATCAGAAGAGCATTGTGCTAATAGTAATGCTGACACTCTCTGGTGCCACATGGAGAGCTAAGAACGTCACAAGTTAAAGGGGATTGTCCATGCCCAGCCTTGTATGTCCTAAAAAACAGCTGCGACCAAAACTAATTTTGCTTCATAAACTAGAATGAAATCTGCTGAATAATGTTACATTAACATATTGAATTATGTACTGCTTTGTAGTTTTCCATATATTTAATGAAAAATTGAAAAATATGACATTTTGAAATCTAACATGAAATACTGTACTACTGTTATGGCTTCCGGTAAATTTTTGCAAGCTCATTTGACGTTTCTTTGCTTACGTGATTACTTTTGACCATAGCTGTAGTGTTAACCCTTTGCAGTCCATTTATTCAG
Organism: Polyodon spathula; assembly: GCF_017654505.1. Classification (NCBI taxonomy): domain Eukaryota; kingdom Metazoa; phylum Chordata; class Actinopteri; order Acipenseriformes; family Polyodontidae; genus Polyodon; species Polyodon spathula. Next base: position 7,511,696 of record NC_054553.1, read on the forward strand.
CGCTTGTCAAGCGCATCAGGTCCAATTTATTTCCACACGTGCTGTTTAATTTTTTTTTTCAGAGTAAAACAGGTTTAAAAGGCATTGCATGGGAAAACGACATCAGTACTACATCTCCAGCCAAGCCCCACCCCTTGTTTGCTGTATTTTTCACATACCTCTTTATAGACGTTCATACTGATAAATCCTCTCCTGATCACTCGTTTTATCACCAAACTCCTCAATAATGCAATCCAAGTCAGTATTTTAATACTATAACATCTCAAAAAGCTCAGCAAGTGTCTGTGATATTCTTTGAGCTCTGGATGCAGAAGCAGCTATCTTCTTTGTTTGTGTCCATGTTATCTCTGTGGTGCATGGCTATCAGATACACCCTTTTTTTTCCCGGCTTCATTCGGTTCCTATCTGTCTCACTCGGCCATTGAAAGGTTTTCTCGGCTAGACACTTGGGCTTTATATCTATTTGATGGTGTCGGACAGGGTCCGACATTGGACTGGAAAAGGAAAATTGTAATGTCGGACCTGGTCCAACATAGGACCGCAAAGGGTTAAATGAACACCATGTCTTGCAATTTAAAATTTGAAAATAATATTTGGAAACCTTAGTGAGAACAATTCTAAATGAAAATATTAATTATGAAACCTATTGGCTCTTTTTTTTTAATATTGTTAATAATGTTTCATCAGTTTTTACTCCTTCAAAAAGTAGTCCTGCAGAGAGATGGCACTGTATTAAGGATTGTATAAATCAGTTATATTTCAGTCATCCTTGTGACCTCTGTGGTCTCAGAAGGGCTCTCCAATTTGCCTTTCTCTCAAAGTACTGCTGGTAAATCAGAGCGTAACCATTAAGCTGTTCCTCTGCAACACCACAGCAGATGTAAGAAATACCATATTTGTTTTATGATAGTTCTTGGTTTTCAAGAGGACAAGCTAACTGTAACACTCATGTACCAGCTTCTCCACTGAAGGATAATAAGAACCAATGAACAGGCACCACTGATTCCCTATATGAATAAAGCTACTATTGGCCACTTCATCGCAAAACTAAGAACAGAAAAGAATGCATCAGTTTGAAACTTTTATATGAGGCTAGCAGTGTATGATAAGAGTTTGATGAAGATTGTATAAAATGAAGCCAGTTATCATGTTCACTGTGTAGAGTGTGACAGGCAGAAACAGATGGATGGATAGACATGATTAGGCAAAAAATGTGAAACAGAAAGGTGGATGGGACTGTTAATAATTTAGCACCAGTTAGCTTTCTGGTGCTCAACTTTCAAAACAGTTTAGCACAAATTGTCAAAACTGTTTGTACCCCTGAATGCTGTACTTCCTGTTGAAACCCTAGATAAGAATGGCCACTTTCCACCATCAGGACATGAACCTGTACACCACATGGTCATGTGAAATGGAATAAACTGTCAGCAATACTGTTTTCATGGATTTCATTTGTTTTGACAGTCGACAGTATTAATAGTGGAGAGAACATCCCCTGTCATGACAGTCCCTCGGAGCCAGTTCTCTAGAGCAGTAAGGCTAATTGGTGGTCAATTCCTCTCGTCTCAACTCCCACATGCTGCCTGTGCTTGGCTGATCCTGCCAGTGTGGATACATGAGATACTTTGTCATTTGGAGACTCCAGGGGTCTCTATTCCTCATTAGGAAATTATATTCCTGACACTCTGTTTCATTTGCAAGGTGTTTTCATTGTTCTTGTAGGATACATGACTAGTTGTCAGTGATTACTGAATCCAATCCTTTAAAGGATTGTGAAGATCAAAATTGTTGGGTTGGGTTCCATTCTGTATGAGGAGATCCTGCTTCTTGTGATTCATCAGTAATATGTGCAGCCTTAGATACAGAAGCACTTTCCCACCCAACTATAAATATCAGAGTCATATGTGCTGTAATGAAACTGGATTACAACAGTGACGAATGTCAGGGATGCAAAAATCAGTGATGTCTGTGACACCACATTTAATCAAAATGTCTGTCCAGTTAGTGACTGCACAAGCTGCTATATGCTGGGGTGTTTTTGTTTTATAATTCATGGAAGTGAACTGCAAGAGGTTCATCGCTAGCAATAAAAGTTTAACTAATAACTCATTAATATAGGAATTGGCCACATTATCAGGTCACTGTTGCTAATGTAAGAGCATGTGTCGTTCATGTCATTACTAAAGTTTAAAAATCCAGTTTACTACTTCTAACTACCTTGCTACCCCTTATGGAGTAACTCAGAATAAGGTCAGATTCCGGTCACACTCAATTTGAATTATTGATCCACGGATATCAATCTCTTTTGCTCTGTGCTACTGTACAGTGTCTTCAAAAAGTATTGAGACCACTGCAGGTTTGTGGTGCTTGATAGTGGGACATCTGTTGCCTATTTCACACCATTACAACTGCTTTAAATGAGGTGTCTCTGCAATTAGTAATTGCATGTGTGGATAGATAGTGTTTACATTTTAAATCAACAGAGACATTGCGATTATACAGTGAGATTAAAAAAGAATCTAGTGACTGCAAACATTTTCTATTTTAAAATTATGTTGTTGCATGTTAACTACCCTACACAACGATGTGTGCAATTACTATGTTAGTACATTGAAATTACAGTTTAGCTAGTGACAAATAATGTAATGTGTTGTCAAATATCTTGACAACCCTGGAGATACACTGTAATTATCTGCTTTTCAGATATATGCAAACTCATTTAATTACCAGTTTCAGAAGAACTGTGGTACCCCAACGGGTTATCTGTTTCTAGGAATACTAAACAACTGTGGTGAACATTTATTCCATTCAGACCTCTGGTTTACTAAACATCTTAGTATCCCTGCATAGATTATCTTCAAATTCAAGTAAGGGATTTTCAAGATATCCATTAAGTGCAGTGGGATCTCAACATGTATTGATCTAATACCATTAAATGACTTGGTCTTGATTTTACCTCAAGACGTTTCTGCAACGGAACTGCCTGAGACAGACAAGCAGCACTGAATGATGGTGTGATATTTGCTTTTTGCATCATAAGTTTCAGGTTTTTTTTTCTCCTGATGATAGTGGAACTTAAGCTGAAGACTTTCCATGAGCTTCGTGTTATTTCTCAATTGGCAGAATTCGTTTTTGGAATGGGAGTGTATGGGGTAAACAGGCTATGCATTATATGGGATTTTAATGTTGTAAAACTGCCAGGGCTCATGCCTCAGAAAGGTATTGAATGAAAATGGCTTTTCCTGAAATCACAATCCAATCCAAGTTGGAGCCTTTCCAGGCCCTGGAGATGTAAGCCACAATCCTGTAATGCTCCGTAACTAAATCAATTTACATTCCCTGTAGCCCTCTGGGAGATCTTGCTCACCCAAACGCCAATCTCAATGGCATTCAATCGGACAGGATGGCAGTTGAACCCCTAGTGACAGCATTTGATTTTAGAGGCAGGACAGCCTTATTATTTGTTAAAGACAGCTAATGCAGTAAAACCTGTCTAATCCAGCCCTTCTACTTACCAGCATTCTGTATAATTCTGCATGAATTTTGGTTCCATATCCCTATTGAAATAAATACTGTGATACTGTATACAATGTGGAAATTGTCTATTTTGGCATCTGGCAAGTTTCTTCTGCTTAAAATAAATTTTAATCTGATAGTGCAATCTGTGGGGTTTTTTTCTAAGTTTAAAACTAGTATAAAAACAAAAGCAAGATGTTGTGTATATACTCACATGTTTGAATTGTGCAGTTGAACAGCAAATAAATGTCTAAACATCCACACAACAAGCTATCTCTTGAAAAAAAAAAAAAAAAAAAAAAAAAAAAACATGCACCTATCAAAAAAGCTCAATGTTTACCAGAACGAACACAAAAACAGCTAACTGAAGAGTTCAAAAGAGTTCAGACATTCTGGAAGGAAAACATGACAACTTAAAAGAGAAACGGAGAAAGCCTGAGTGAATGCCAACAGAAAGCATCTGAATCCTGCTAGTACAGTGCAAACAAGTAATTGTTTTTTTATGCCTGTGAATGGGTTAAACAGGCTTGTGCTGTGTTTAAAGATGCTGAGGCATTATTATGTTTATTACACTTTGTATGTACAGTAATAAAGTTGTTTCTTTTCTAAATGGTTCACATAATTTTGTAATTTTACCATTTTTAGGTACAGTGTTAGATTTATTTTTACAGTAACTCTCTAATCCAGCACATAGTCTAATCCTGCACATAGTCTAATCTTGCACAATTTTCCAGTCCCAAGCGCTGTTGAATTGCACAGGTTTTACTCTATCCCAAAATATGTTTTCTCTATCTGTTTATATCAATATGCTGTGATGTAAACACTTGGAATGTTTTATCATTGAGTTTCTGAGTTTCACTCTCTGCAAATTGAAAGTGTAGTTGCTCTAATAGATTCTAATGTGGGCATGACTTATAATAAGGCTTGCTACTATTCGATGGTTTTTTTGGTTGCAAAATCGACGATTAATATCAACGTTTATTTTAGAAAGAATTTACCTTTTTTTTCAATCTTGATTTTTCAATTCATTCAGAGAATGGGTGAAATTGGCTTATTTAGCGACACTCTTTTTATCATATTCAAAATGCAACAAAACCATGGTTACCAACATTCTAATTGAAATAATGTTTGGTCACAGCGGAGCTATAGCTTGTGTAGATAAAGGTCCTACACAAATTACAAAATGGACACAAATAAACCGTAGAAAACGCAGTATAAAGGAGTATTAGATAGACTTTTATAGCATACATTTAGAAGTAAAAATAATTTGCACAGAACAGACATGAAATAGTTGAACAGAAGTAACTTGCACTTATTATTCTGAATGTGAGCTCCGCCCCTCTCCTGTTTCAGCACATCTGGACTCACTGGAAGGGCAGGCAGACTGGCCCTCTTTTTCCTGCCGCAGAGACTTCAGCCTTCGGTCAGGGTATTGGCCACAATACTCATTAAGAATTTTCCTCTTGCGCCCCATTTTCAAATCAAATTAGTAACTATCACTGCAAACCTAAACCAAAAGCTTACCCCGTTATCGCGCTAATTTCCAAGTAGGTGCTTAAAATGAAAAGCCCTGTAGATGGCAAATGAAAGTGTTTGACAGTCATTTAAACGAATGAGAGCATTCTAGCGCTGCTTCAGTCAGCGAAATCTGTCAGAAATGACTGACAGTGAAAGTACAGTAGCCTACTAAAGGACTAGGGAGATGACTAATAGCGACTAATAGCCATTCAGAGCAGAATGGAGACTGGAGAGACAGCAAGTATAAACTCTACACAACTAGAGATGATTTCTAAACTCGTTGAACTCATTTTTTTTTTTTTTTGGGGGGGGAGAGGGGGGTTGAATTTGGCAGTTAACAAGATTTATAGTTTATAATATTTTCCCCATAAAGGTTGTAGGATCTGTAAGGCTCAATGTAGAATCTTCCAGAGCCCTTTTTTATATTGTTTTCTGACAGTTTTGGTTCAAGACGAAGGGATCAAGTCCTGGGGCTTATCTATATGTCAGCCACTATTCAACAAATGGCAGTCTTATCATTGCAAGCCGCTGTGGCACAAGCACACCTTTGTGTGAGGCAAATCAGATCAGGCTCAACATGCTTTGGGACCCTCAGTGACTGACACGGGTCGATAGCATGCAAATCTCTTCAGCGGGAGACTTTAATTACAACATGGCTCCTTACCCAGCTCACACAGCTGTTTTACTAGATACGACAGTCAAGGCTCAATAAGATCATCTGTATGGCCAGATCTTAACAAAAAACATGTTTTCAGAAAACGTAGCTCAGGAATTGCTTTTCCTTTATTTTATCAATTTTTTTGCTGTTTTTTTTTTTCCAAAGTTTAACTCATTTGTCATTATGTTCTTGGATCTTCCTTCCCTTGACGATGAATGTAATGGTTTCCAAACATTTTAATTACATGTTAGGGCTTAAAGTGGAGTGTTTGGCTCAAAATCATTGACATCACCAGCAGAGCGTGATTAGATTACTGAAGTACCCCCTGTTGAGAAGTCTGTTATTTTAGGTTTTAATACAGTTGTTTATTTTCATTGAGGCAGAATACTTAACAAGACAAATGCAGTAGAAAAAAGCAAAATTCATTTCTGCCTTTTAATATGAACAATAATACTGGGCTTCATACTGTGTGTGAGGTAGCGAGTACATTTAACTGTATACCTATTTTACTGAAGTATAAATGTACCTAGGATAAAGGAGCTGACTTTGGTGTGACCTGTAACCCATGTGAATAACACTGTAGATCATTTACAATATCACCTCTGTGACTGGAAACCAGATGCCTAAGCGTACTGCACACAACTGTCATCTGTCACAATTTCTGATTGTTGTCATCGCTGGTGTGAATAGGTAAAATAACAAGAAGAAGAAGAAGAAGAAGATATGTTATTTTAGTTCAGAGAGTAATTGGCTTGTCAGCTTATTGGTAAGTGGATTACAGCACTGAGGTAACATTCAAATTGGACGTTTGAGCACAAGAAAAAACATACATTATGATCAAAATGTGATCAATTAATAAATAAAGAAACAAATAACATTGGATTCAAAATAAAACAAATATAAAACATAACATCAATATGTAATACTGTAGTTGTTCAATACCATGTGCAGGTTACAAAGGGCTGGGATAAGGAAAGCAGATGACAAAAGAGCTGTCTGGAAGATGAGAAGCTGGTAATTATCCAGTGCAGATGTCCGACGATGTTTAACTACTGTAGAAATCAGAGAGGATCACCTTTAAACACTGTGAGGGTACAAGTGTGACATGCCTGCTAATTGCTCTGTTTTCCAAACAAAACAGAAAACAGATTTCTGGTAATGAAACCCTGAGGACTTGGAATAAAAATAACCTTCTCTTTTTCTTATCCTAATGCCTCACATGTTTCTTTCAAGGGGGTTGAAGGAGGACAGGAGGATGTTGGGGCATATAGCTGAATGATGTGCTCAGTCAAAGGATTGGCAATTAAATGTGTTCCCTGAAGAGATAGGATGTCCTTTTACTGAAAAATTGAGAAATAAAATTGAATTAGATATTGCACAACCTCACCAATCATTTACTACCCACTCAAATTACCCAAGGGGATGGGTCCCAGAGGAACCATAAATGACTGTGAAGTAATGAATAGGACTGCATGGTAGGTAGTGTGCCTCTGTGTAAGAGGCAGGTGCTTTACTGTAATGCTTCAGGAAACATACAGGCTGTTTCAGAACCTTGGACAGTGTTAATCCAGGTTACTGCGATTCAATGGTTTCAGCACCTCGTGCAGTGCTCATCCAGGCTGCTGAAGTTCAATGGTAATACCTAGTGAATACACTGACACAGTTTTCATCAGGAAGACAAGTGGGTAGTTTCAAAACCTTTCCGCTGTGATAATATGGACAGCTGGGGGAACCATACAAGTGGATATTTGCACAAAGCAACGGTGTACTTAAATGTACAATGGTAATACCTATGTAACTGCCGGTAAAAACTGCACCTTATGAAACTGCAGATTTTGGGGATTCCCAATTTGGTCTATTACTTTTAAATTCTTGTCATAAGTACAACAATTGCAATCCTGGGCACTGAGCCCATTTTTTTTATTTTATTTTAGCATCGGTGTATATTTTGCCCCAGGAAAACAAAATAATTGGTATGAAAATTGTCATGAAACAACTGAGCAGTTTGAGCAGTTAAAGGACTATTATTATAATATTATTTAACAGACACCTTTATCCAAGGCAGCTAACAGAGACTAGGATGTGTGAACTATGTATCAGCTGTAGTCACTTACAACTGTGTCTCACTCAAAAGACAGAGTACAACGAGGTTAAATGACTTGTCCAAGGTCACACAGTGAGTGAGCCAGGATTTGAACCAGGCACCTCCTGGTTATAAATCATTTTCTTTAACCACTGGACCACACAGCATACCAAATACTGAGCTATGCTTATAAGCACAAAGAAGCATACATAACACTGAGCCATTGATAAAATGCATTACTGTGAGGTGTCACTACAGGCTACTTAGATGTTTCAGAAGAAAAGACCCAGCACCTAGGAGCTACAAAAATCATAAACTCTTCTTATAGAAAATCATTCAAATCTTGATATTCTTTGCATTTGTGTATTCTGAAAATCACTGACATGTGAACATAACTTATAATGGCCTCTTGTCAAAAAGTTTTGTCTTTTTATTAATGCATCATAATATTTTCTACACATTTTCTACAAGTCTTGAGGCATCATGCCAGCTGCTTATTACATTTGTATTTATTTCTTTAAAATGGAAAATGTTTTTCCTGGAGAAAGTCATTGGGACAAACTCATCAGTGTGATTAATATTTTGATCATTTGAGACGTACAGAGAAACAGGGACATTACAAAGAGAATTCAAAAACATCAAGCAAGTATATACACCAAGGGCAGTGATGAAATCCTCCTGTTTTTAAGGACAGTCATCACAGCTGAAGCAGTTATTATACACGGCTAACAACATTAACTGTGCCCTCTTGCCAAAGTGATTAGAAATTAAAACCCTTTGTTCTTCATTTAATTCCTCTATCTTCTTATTATTGGCTGATGATTTTGGAAAATGAAATTCTCATTAGTCTTTTTCTGGCCTTTTGACAAACTTTCCCTGTATTAATAAAAAAAAGAAAAATTGTCAACTGCCCTTGCAACTGTCTAACCTCCCTTAGATATTTCGCACTGTGAATCTTCTGATGTCCCCAAGCAGCTCTTGTGATGAGCAGTGTGAGTCATGCTGCCAGATCAAAGCAGGTTTGCACCCTGGATGGGCCACATTCTCCAATGAGAATTCCATAAGGAGCATTACATTGGCTCTGTCGCTCCCATGGGTTAAAGGGAACTGCAGGAAATGACTCACCTTATCCTGCCCCCTAGAGGCCAGCTGCCAGGTGAGCTCAAGCAGACTCCTGCAGCGCTGTCACGCTCCTGGGTATAAAACGTGATTGGCTTGGCAGCAGAATTGCCACTAACTGTCAGTTCTCCTGCGCTCTTGTGAACTAAATTTGGGAGAGAAAAGGGGGTAAAGTCACTAGGCGCTCTAAATGTCATTGGGGGAGTGTTATGAAGAGTCTATGATGTCAGCCAATGGGGAGGTACGCTTCATTGGATATGGCCATGTGTAGCTCTTTCCCCAACATGTCCTTACATTACCTTACCTTTGTAGATATAGATATGTTTTTATCCAATTATCACAATTTAGGTAATGGTTGGCTAATTGAGGATACTGTATATCTCTGGAACCAGTCACCTGAATTTTAAATGTAGCGATCATCTTAACCAGCACTAAGTCTCCTGAACCAGCATGACCAGTTGAAAACCAGCAAACCAATAGCTCTGACAAGCATATACCGGTGCTAGCCATTGTTGGAAATTCCCTCATAGTTTACCACCAATACTTCAGATACCCTCAGTCTGGATTTGTGCTAATGAAAGCTAGGAATGCAATCAAAGTTTTTTGACATATTTTCATTGGACATATTTAGACTACAGAAGAAATAAGTTCAGTGTCACTCAGTTTCAGAATGTGTTCTTTATCTCCTTGGTGGAAGAAAGGAATTCAATTACATTTTCTAGTTTTGCATTAGCCTCAGCTTCCAAAACTGCCTGGAATCATTAAGCTAGATTGGAGACTGCATGCCAGACTCTCTCCAGTCCTGGCTGGAAAAGTGTCTTATTGCAACCCGTGCTGAGATCTCCTCCCAGACTCAGAGCCCATGGCTTGCATCTGTTTTACTATTCTTGCTTTTGTAATCACTCAGGAACAAGCGATTGGGAAGTTTGATTCTTCATCATTCTGTATTGCACTTGTCTGGAGGACCATAATGCACTGTGGAACCTCTGATTATATCTGATGTACAGTATCTGCAATTACCTACACCAGCAATCTAGGAGAAAGTTTTAAGTTGTCACCCAGATTTCAATTTGCACCACTTCTGTGAATAACACTCTAAAGTCTACCCATGTGATTTCCTACTAGCTTTGTAACTGGGTTTGTTTTTCACAAAGAAGTTGTTTACTTCAACTGTAAACAACTTTGATTAACAGGATCTATATAGCCACCTAGATGAAAGAAAACCCTCTGGGTTTGTCAGTTATCTCCAACCAAGAGAAGCACCTTTGAGTGTTTATTTTGACTCTATTTCTAAATGTTCATTCCCTATGTCAGCAAAACTCAACCATCATCATACTTACAAGGCCAATCATAGTTACACACACGGCGCAAGGAATATTATTGAAGATTAGGCCACTCTGATTGGAATTTATATGACTACCTCAGAAACTGGTACTTATCGGGCACAAATCAGCTGCTCAATAATCACACCAAGGGCTCTATCTAGCAAAGAATCATGCTTTATGTGATTTATACAACATCACTTTCAAACACTGTCTCCAGGCTAGAGATTGGCATTGAATATGTTCTATAAAGTAGGTATTATTTATTATTATTATTATTATTATTATTATTATTATTATTATTATTATTATTATTATTATTATTATTATTACATAAAGAAAACTTTAGAAAGTAGATTTGCACAGTAGCTTTACAGTTTGTAATATTTTCCCCATACAGTACATATGCTAAACATTTACCGTGCATGGTTAATTATCAAGTTTTCATTTGCCAGTTTGGCAATGCTTTTTTGTGTCTCTTACTATGCTGTACAACACTTTTCTAGGCTTTCACCATAGTATACCTGCAATAAACCTTTATGATGGTTCTCTATCCTGCAGAGTTTAATATGATGTATTAGAAAATAAGTCTATTTTGAATATTCAGTGAACAGTCAAGCTTGATTCAGGCTGGAAGGATCTGCAAGGCATGAAGGCAAGCACTCCAATTCACATGTATTCATGGGATTGCATACCACCAGTTATTTAAACTTACATCGTGGTTCCTTACAAGCTCACTGTCACAAGCAATATAAGCTGAATGTAAACTCAGCCATCCAGCAGACAGCTATGATGTCTTTTACCATGAAGAAAAGAATTGTATTACATTAGGGCTCCGGTTTCCAGCATTGTACTTACAGTGTAAGCCAGATATGATCCATTTAGACATTTAGATACATTAATAGCTTTGTGGTTCCACATGTCCACTACAACATGTGGACAGTAAATCTGACCTAATATACATTACTTGCATCTCGTAAGTCTCACAGTTGCCTATATAAAAGATGCACACGTTATTATTCCTTTCAGGCTACTCAATACTGCATTTCCTCTGCGTCCCTGAATTCTATTTCAAGAGAAAACATTAAAGACATGTGGATCACTGGAAAAGCAGTGATTGGAGATGAGCAGAAAGATAACTCTGATATTTCATACCCCTAGGCAAGCTGCTCTTTAAATGATAGTTCGTAGTAGTTTCTGGACAGTTTTATTGAAACTGTTTTATTCCTTTCTGACAAATGACCTTTTCCTGGCTTCTAATTAGAAAATGGATTGGAGAGATCATTTAACCTGATTGTTCAATATGAGGTCCCTACTCTCTGGTAAAGGGCCTTGAATGTTATCTTTCAAACTATATTTAATCTCTGTTCCAAATCAACCTGTCAAAATTGTGTAAATACAGTGTTCATTTATGAAATTTCCCTTTTTGTTCTTGATGAAAGAAAGTCTCAGTTTTAGTACAAGCCCTATGGATACTGTCTTTCAATGTAGACTAATCATGTATTAAAAATGCATTCTGGGTAGAGAGAGAAATGTGTGCTGCTATTTAGAGAAGTGCTGATTTGAAGCGCTCTCTCTGGTGGCAGGACACTGGTTTTAAACTTGTATAAAAAGGAGTTAAAGTTGTGTAAAAATTATAATTGTTGTCATGTTTAACACAAGGATTGCTGATAGTGTGCTATGGATGTATAAATGTATTTGGAACTGGAATATTTATCTATGTTGATTTAAATGATTGTCTGTAAACTTGTGTGCATTCTAACCAGAGCTATGGTGAACGCTTTGATAAAATCCAGTGTGGCACCTTTATCTTCACCAACATAATAAACTGTTAATTTAGTTATAAAGCTTGTTTAGTGTTTGTGCACTGCTAATAATTTTGTTTGTTTAATGGTTACCCCAGAGTGATTAAACAGTATAAGGAACTGTGCTGCTGGGGCTTGTGTGACTGAGTTACCTGGTCCCTTTATCTGTTTTATTAGGGTAATAGGATGGAAAGGTAACATTTTTGAAAATCAAATAAAAACAATAATAAAAATGTTGTTTTTTTTTTTTTTGGTATTACTAATGCAGGACAGCACAGCGACATTCCATATGGAAAAATATTAAAAATGTGGACGGATTAATCAACTAATGGCCGGTATATTTAACCGATTAAGGGGTAGATGTATTAAATATTGACATGTATGTTGCGTCTGTCGCAATCATTGCAAACCACACGCAAACCAATCGGTGTAGCGTGAAATGTACTAAACAAATACAACGCTGTTAGCGTCATTTTAATGAATGCTTTGCAGCTGCAGTCCTTATTTGTGATTTAGCCTTAAATTAATATGTGATTCTGGATATTCTTGCAGAAATTCGTGAAAACAGGGTGGATATAGTGCAAATGAGGGATCAAAAATATTGTAATGAGATGTACTAAAGCTGCAGGCATTGCAACACTTACAATTGCATCATTTTGTTTCTGGCATTTCCTAGTACGCTTTTTCTGTTGTGGCCAGTTGTGCTCAATGTATTTGAGACGAACACCCAAGTACCCAATTTTCACTGAAGTCAGGGTGTACTTACAAGGCTTGAAAACAAATTTCTATGACATTTCTGGTTTTCCCAGCATGTTGGGAGCAATAGACTGCACACATGTGCTAACTGTATAGGACCATGATCTATTGTGTGTTAATTGTCTAGGCTACTAAGCAGACCAAGTAAAGACTAAGTAGACCAAGTAAAACCCTAAAATCATTTAGTTTCAATTTAAAATAATCTTTTATTTGCATTATAGACCAATGCATACAGTGCAGCAGCATGATTTACTTTGTGTTACCAGCAGGCTAAAGTGCAAAAAAAATGCTCTAGGTATTTGAAACAAGTCAGGGAGTGGTAGAGAGGCACAAAGCAGGAGAAGGGTACAAAAAAAATCAAAGGCGCTGATTATCCCTCTCAGCACAGTGAAGTCCATCATTAAGAAGTGGAAGATGCATCATAACACCCAGACACTACCCAGATCAGGTCGTCTTCCCAAACTGAGCAGCCAGGCAAGCAGGAAACTGGTTTGGGATGTCACTCTGAAGCCAACAATGATGTTGAGAGATCTGCAAAGTTCTACGTCTGAGATGGGAGTCAGTGTTCACACATCAACAATAAGCTGGTCCCTACACAAAGCTGTCCTGTATGGATGGGTGGCAAGAAAGAAGCTTATTGAAGGCTAGCAGACCACACTAGTACTACATAAAATCACTTCATTTTTATTTTAACACAGCCATTTTCTAATAGCAATAGAACCCCAATAAGAGGGCTTTACCGTCTCACTTCGGTTAGGGACATCTAATGGAAAGAGGCAGGTGAAGCCCTTTTCTACTGCTTAATTAGGGCCCACTTGTTGTGTAGCAGGACTGACAAGCTTCACCTCATTTACAGATACACCAAAACCTGAAAACAAATACATAAGCAGCAAAACTGTAAGAAGAATATTGTTGCTCTAGAGCAGCGGTTCTCAAACTGGGGGGCATACTGTATCATGGCGGGGCATGAGAAGGTTCAGGTTTTATTTATTTATTTATTTATTTATAATTACATCTTAACCCAGGCTATACCGCATAACGGGCCGATACTTTACAGTATTTGGGCTTCATTGGCTATTTTGATTGGATCGGCAATAATACTTTCACCCATCAGGGAGTTGAGAATGGCAGTGATGAAGCCAATTAACTTAAAAACATTAAAAGTGGACTGGACATTTCCATCAATGGATTTAAAAAACGTGGAATGGATGATGCGATCAGAAACCCAGAGGCAGTTCAAACTGCTTGCTAGCAGGACTGTTCTTTTTTATGTTAAGCATTTTTGTGCTCTTTTTTTTTTAGAATGGTTTAATTAACAGACAAAATTGTTTATGTCAGACTTGTTGAAGGTCTGTAACAAACTGGTTCAATGTTATTGTCACAGTACCACAGACAAGAGGCCCAAAAAGTTTCTGAGAACCACTGTACTAGAGGTAAATAATGTTCTTTTTTTGTTTTATAAAGGCTTACTATAGTTTCTACTTTACAAATGAGAACACACTGGACCAATTGTGCATTTCCAAATCAATCAACCAGTACTTGTGAAACTTATTTTATTCTTCTAATTTTGATCGAGTTAAGCAACATGTGTTTGTGATAAATTACATTAGCTGTACTGATTTAAGGCAACTGCAGGGGAATCAACATT